>NW_015505394.1:1183897-1191986 GCF_001515645.1 Sinocyclocheilus grahami | reverse complement strand
TGAAAAATTTAAGGGGGTCTGAATACTTTCCGTACCCACTGTATATATATATATATATATATATATACTACATTTTGGGGGGTTAATGAAATGTTGTGTCCCATCTTTGTTGTAGAACAATATTCCAGGAAGTACTATGACCCGCAGAAACACATACGTATGTACAGATCGTTCCAGCACTGACCGACACTCACTGCTGCAGAACGGCAAAGACAACAGGTGACATACACATACATTCACAAACACAGATACACTCTGCCACTGTGCTGCACTGTCTGCCTCTCATTCACTGTGCCTGTTTCTGTCTCTTCTCAGCTCCCTGTCTCACCGCCTCCCTCCCACCTCTCCCTCCACTCTCAGTATTGTCGGAGCGGGAGCATCTTCCTCCTCTTCCTCAGGTGAGCGCTGTCGGCTGACACGTGGATCCACCATCCGGAGCACCTTTCATGGGGGTCAGCTCCGTGACCGTGTCCCGCCCACCTATGGACCTCCGCCCACATCGCCCACCCTAAGCCATGACGCTGGAGCCCTGCCACCCAATGCCCGCAGCCGGGCCACTTCTAACCTGTTCAGCAAACTCACCTCCAAACTCACACGCAGGTAAGTAAAGAAACTCGCATCATAGAAATAAAAACATCCACAGTTTGATGCATTGCTTGGGATTTTTGTTTGCAAGAAATTGTCAGGCATTTGTGCTGCTGGATGCAGCAGTGTACAATGATCATATCATGAACAAGATGAAGAATTAATGGAAAAATCTGTAATGTTAAATGTGATGGCTGTACAGTTAAAAGAGCCAGTTGATAGAGACATCACAATGCTCAATATAACAGCAGCAGAAACAGAAGTCCTTCCATAAGGTGCAGTCACATTTACCATTGTTTGAAGTCGTGATAACCAGCTCAATGAAGATATTTGCCTGATGGTAATCCGGCGGCAAAGACATTTTCTTATGCAGACTTCGTGTCATGTTCACATTTGGTGAACTTTGACACAAATTTGCAGCACTGATTAGTAGCAAGCCTCTTGGTTCAGTAGTGACCTCTGTGTTGATAGAGGTTCATAATTTAGCAACAAAGCAAAACGGAAGATGCACAATAGATGAAGTGCTCATTCTGGTTTTGTAAACAACACTACACCTTAATATTATAAAACGATCATTAGGAAAGGCTGTTTGGAAAGCAGTTTCTTAAGGTTGGTTTGTTTGCTATCTGTTAGAATAGCTTTGGATATTAGTTTAGTTGTTGTTATTTTCGTATAATTCATTGTATTTTGCCATATCTGGTCCCACATGATAAATTTTGCCAAGCAACAGTAAATGTGAACTGACTTTTACAGTTCAAAAAGCTAATAATTTTGAACTGCGTCAGTGTCTATTTCATGCACACAATGTGGATAAGCTGCAAAAGTTAAATATGTCAGGATGCTAAAGTAACTATACAGTATGTAAGATTTGTTTGGTTAAAATATTAAGAGGCAGCTCATTGTAATTGAATTTTACTACCACTGGTTTAATTTATTACCTGACATCACGCCAACCTGGACAGCATATCGAACTCAGTTACCCAATTTTTTAAAGCTTAACTTTAAATGTATTTAATTTTTTTACAAAATCGGTGCATCACTAATTTGCTTCCTCCGTTTTACCTACACTGAACTGCAGTATCTTACAGGAGACAGATCATGTGCTCAACTATCTTCACTCTTATTGGTAATCATCACATTATTCACTGCTCATTTGCATAAATGTAAACTTTTCTAAACTTTATCGAGTCATTGGACAAGCACACAACACTTTGCCAAAGGTCAGTATCACTCCTGTCAATGGAAATCGACAACTGTTATTGAAAATGAATGACTTTGGATTATTTTGTCACTCCAGGTTGCTTTCAGTGTGAATGGGGCCTTGCAGAGGTTTGCTTTTAGGCAATACTTAAATGGTTACATTTGTAAATATGCTTTTGACGGACACATTCTTCCAACAAATAAATGCATAGACTTGATGATTTATGTAGGAATTAAAAATATGATTCCTTTAAAAAAAAAAGTGCCGGAGTGCTGCCTGTCCAATAACACTGGGGTCCCACTGGGGATTTCTTTCAGCTTAAAAGTTGGTTTTACAGTCACGCTATACACATTCATCGTTCCTTGGCTTATTGGCTCTCTTTTTCAAGCTTTCCAAGCATACAAATGTACACCTTTCCTAGTCTCTCCCACTTTGCTCTTATTTCTCTGTTACCTTTCTTTCTCTCAGTTGCATTTGCTCTATCACTCAATCTTTCTGTGACTTTCTGCATCTCTTCTCTCTCTTTCTCTTGCTCTCCTCATTGTGTTTCTCTCTCTCTCTCCTAGGGTCAATCTTGACCCCTCTAAACGCCAGGGCTCTAATAAATCAGTGTCGGGTTGTACTCTTCCACAGGGATCCAAAACAGTTAGTAAGTTCCCCTGTCTGCCTCTGTTGGCCTGTCTGTTGCCGCTGCACGTCCGTCTGTCTCTGCACATGGCATGCCTGTCTGCATGCAGTCTCCTTTGCAGAACGTGTGTCTGGTGAACAGGATGTGAGAGTGAGGAAAGGCTGGATGATGGTGCATGGAGGTTATATCTCTTATCGGTTTGCATGCATCTAGGAACATATGCAAGTTTTTATTCTATGGCCCATTACACATCGCTCAGGTCAACATCGGTCAGCCAGTTATTGACCTGCTAGCAGATTATAATGTTGGACAAGACTGAGAGATCCAGATATGTATGCTTGGAATTTTTTTTTGTCTGTGGTGGAGTTGTGTTGCATGGATCAGACACTGTTGAGGTAATGCAGACCATCTGAAATTGTGTGGGTTTTTTGCAGGGTCACAAATGAATCTGAGGGAGTCAGCAGATCTTCGGTCACAGGGTGAGTCCTCATTTGATACTACGTTATGATCAAGAATGGCCCACTTAGGGAACTTTTAACATTGTTGTACTATTAACACTGGATTGGGCCAAGCAAATGAACCAAGTGCCAAGTGTACATCTGGAGGATCATGTTTTGACATTCTGATTAAACTTTATAGGTCAATTTCTTTTTATAAATGAAACATACATGGATGAATTGTTCACAATAAGATCTAAAACATGCATTTACAAAATAGATGGGATGAATTTGATTTCATGCCAACTTTAAGAACAGACTTTGTCAACAGATTACAATGAGAAGAATATAAACTTGAGCTGTGGTTTTGTCTTATTGAGCTGTGGATCATTTCGATTTTGAGTTTTAGAGTCTGAGCTGACAATGCAGTGCATTGTAAAACTTCAGTATGAATACAGTTGATAATACAGAAAAGATGCTTTTTTTTCTTTATCAGACTCTTATATTTTTTCATTTTCTTTCAATTTCAAAGTTTTAATTGGCATAATTGTTTTACATTAAATATTTCCCAAAGCATCAATACACACACAAAGTGACAGAAAAAATGATCTGCCAGTTAACATAAAAAGAATAGTAATACGAAGTAACAATAAATAATAGTATACTGTATAATAATAGAAATAATAACATTATAAAATTAAATAAAACAAATCTAATAAACTACAATAAAATTCTCAACAATGGTAATAAAAGCAGCGTTTGCTTTCTGAATATGTGAATCTCAAATAACAGTTTTTCAGGATTTTTTGTTGAATCTCTCATTGTTGGTGTTTCTCTTCATACTCTCTTTCCCAGTGGCCATTTATCTGGGGATCAGAAAGCGTCCGAGCCCTGGAGCGGGGGAGGGGGGTGGGATGTAAGGGGTCATCTCTCCCGTCCCCCCCGGGCCCCTGCAGAAGTGGTACTGGCCTTGCATGAGGCAGCGAGGGGATGCGGCTGCCAGGTCCGGCACGCTGGCCCGTTTCTGCTGTGCTGCAGTCATGGGGCGGCAGGGTCAAAGGTCGCTTTCCAAGCGGAGGTGTGCCAACTGAGTGTGGGTCCTGCAGAGGCAAACGGAGTACGCTACACACGCCTGTGGGGGGCCCCCCTCGCCTTCAGGCACATCGCATCGCAGATCTCTAAAGAGGTGGAGCTCTGAGGGGATAGGGGAGGAGACTTGAATATGAGACGTCCCCTCACTATATCCGTCGTTATAGCGAACTGACGTTGACCCACCCACTTATGTGTTATAGACTTAAAACAACATCTGATCCCTCCTCCAGTCAACACTCAACACAAATCGAAACTAAACACACATACACGTAAACAAACACAGTCACCTTAAAAGCACGGGAAACTCAAACCAGACAATAAGGAAATCTGAAGTACAAAAACAAGCACACCGTTCCATGCACAACATAAAGCTGAGTGGAAACACACACACACACACACACACACACACATTCTGATTCTGAACAGCCTCATTTACTGGATCTGGATTGAATCCAGTTTAGTATTTTTATTCTCATTCTAGTCATGAAATTCTTTTTTTTAACCACTTTTGTATGTTTTCAACAAGTTTTGACATTTTAAACGGGTCATCATTTTTATGTTTTTGTGATTTAATGTGTCTTACATTTCTTAATACTGAGTCAAAAGCATTGAATCATTGACAATGTAGGACTGTAGCTGCCAATGAACTATATGCACAAATGTGAAGTTGGCAAACGTATCCTAACTTCATCACAGCTCACAGAGCCCACACAAATCTACATTGCTGGCGACCGCAAATTTGATCAGGCTGCGAGCCAACCATCTACACTTTGTTCTTGAAATTGTCCAAGCTAAATTTTGTTCCCTAGAAAATCTGTTTTTGTGACGTATAGTGCCAGTTTACTTACTTCCTACCAATTTTAATTTAGAAGAGACATTTAATGCCAAATGACTTTCCCTGACCCTTCGCGAACAGGTTCTGTGATTGGTTGGTTCTAGATATTAATCCTTTATTTCAACTCCTATTCAGTGATCCTTTGCAAATAGCGTCAGCTCTCCCTTTACCCAGTAAGAGTGGAGTAGAGGTTACCGCAAAGGTGATTTTACAGAGTGAGGTGGTTTTAGTGTTCAGTGTTATTAAAGACACGTTTCCTGCATCGAAGATATCTGAATAATTTGGAAAAAGACCTATTGGATATTGGATCCTATTGGATATTATTTGATTGTAAAACAAACACCAATTTATGTATTTAGTGGAAAAATAAAAAAAATAGATTTTCTAGACTTAAAAATGTATAGAAAAGTAAATATCAAATACAGAAATGGCAAAATATGTTGTGGCTTAGTAATTGCTGACATTATGTCATAGTCATTCATTAGCACATGTATTTTAGTGGGTTTCCGTTTATTTTATTTTTTTAATGTACGACTATATTGGTATTAAAAAATAATTCATCCCTTAACTAATCAGATTTGACTTAAAAAGCACCAGATATCTAAAGTGCAGGATGTTTTCATGCAGGAGTGCTCTTACTGTTAGGATATATTTTAGGGGCGAAGGCACCAACAGGGCTTCGAAAAGAGTTGTTTTTTGATTCAAAGTCAGTTGCACTTGCAATATTGTGATAATATGGCATTATTTAGGAATCTGTTTACACTGTAAAGCCTTAACAATGCTATGTAACATAAACAGAGATGCAGTTCAAGATTGGACCATAGACATTGTGTCATATTGTTGCTGTAGCTCATGAGGGTTGTTAGTCATATGCGAGTTTGTCTCTTTAACAGATGTGGAAGCATGATGTTATTGACTTGATAGGGATTTCATGTGCAGGTTTGACACCTGAATAAAAGATATACGCTGCTTAAGATAATTTTTCATGAGTAGAAATAGGTTTGTTTGGAGCTTTTCTGTTCTTTTTTTCAAAAAATACTCTTGGCTTGCTTTTTTGACCAAACCATTTCTGGTCATTTGTTGTATAACAAGGCCTAGCTCTGCAATAGTTGTCAATTTGGCAAGCATAAAATAAACAGCAATTCACAACCGAGTATATCAAAATGTACCTATGAGTGGTGATAATTGTGCAATAGCAATAGATGTTACTGTCACATTTAGAAGTTGTTTCTGTCTTAGTGTAAAGCCATGCTTCGGCCCTGTTGGTGCTGCCAGCATGTAGACCGTGAGATACTGAGTGGATTTGAATAATGAGGGTTTTTTTTTTAGTCAGCAAGGTGAATAGGACCCTTCTTGCTAGTTCAGTTTGGATAAACAGGTTGGTTTAATATGGTTGGTCAGTTAAGTTTTGATTGGGGAGTCATTGTGCTGTCATGTGTGAAATATGTTGTAGATACTAAAGAATTATATTCCACTTTCTCCATGTTTGTGATGGCATATCCCTCCGTTCATGAGAGGGTGTTGGATTATGGTACAGACAACAAACAAGCTTGGTTCTTGATTTTGATTGTCTGCAGCAAGTATGTAAGATGCTTCGAGATGCTTGATAGTTTAGTTGTGATGACTTACTCCACAGCAATCACTGTGGTGTGTCACCTTCGACCTTTAGCCACACAGTGAGCCTCCAGATCACGTCTGCCATCTCTTCATCCATCCACTTTTTTTGTTGTCTCGTTCACTTTATTCTCTGCCTTTGTGCCACACATTTGCAAAGACACACAGTTTCTCCTCATTTGATTGCCGAATCACTGGACATCCTTGTGTCATTAATCTGTCTGCTCTGTGACTGGACTCCTGTTGTGGAGAAGCTTCCTGTTTCAAACTGAACAGGGTAAGGACTGGATGTCCTTGACCAGTCTGACCCGGTCTCCGCATCAGATCGGCTCTATCTGGTTTGGACTGCTGAGACCTGTATCTGTTCGATGTCCATTAAGACCTCTGTGCACTCATGTTGACTTGAATCAGCTGCATCCTATGGCTCTGTGGGTCTGTACCCATGTTTGGCCACCGGAAGGCGCCAATGTCTTAAATGTGAACACTTCGATTTGTGTATATTTGCACAGGTACTTAATTTATTTTCTAGAATAATTATCTTGGGAGAAAAAAAAAAACATGGTTTATATCAGTCAGACTATGGCTGTATATAAAGATTATGATACTGATGATAATATTGTGAGTATAGTATATACAGTATCTTAGAACTCCAGGTTAAATCATAGCTAGAGCAGAGACCCTCTGCTAGCTCTCCAGATGTTTCTATGTGTGCTGAAGTGAAACACTAACCTGCAATCCTGCATGATTCAGAGAAAGAGAAGACAAATGTGAAATAACAGAATGGGTAAAAGCAAAGGAATTCAAGCGAGAGAGAGAGAGAGAGAGAGAGAGAGAGAGTGAGAGTGTGTATGCGTGTGCATGTATGTGTGAATGTGTGCGTCTGTGTATTGCGCTACTGTTGCCCTGCCTCCCCTCTCTCTGCTGGTAGGAAATGTTTGTGTGAGAGGATTAGGGCAGACTTTTACTCTGGCAGCCATACTTGACCTGGAGTGAAAGTGTGTTGGAATGAATGAGATTTTTAGTGTCCCAGGTATTAAAAAAGAGAGGATTAGTGAGAATCGTGAGTCAGGCGCGTCACATCTGAATGGTAAATCCCTCCAGTTCAGTGTTGTGCTGTCTGTGATGTAAACTGTCTGCTATGACATTGGGTTTTTCATGATGCATTTAGCTAATATGCAATATGACAAGAGAGAAGTCAGGTGGACAAATTATATATATATATATATATATATGAGAGAGAGCAAGAGAGAGACTGCTGTTTGCTGAAAGTAACTTTTTTTCCCCCAGAGGTGTTTGCACCTCTGGCCAAATATTAAAATGGAAACTTGAGAGAAATAAACTTCACTGATGTTGGCATCTTTGCTTGTGCTTGATTATTGCATGATTTTTATTTGGATGTATGGGAATCTCGTGGTGTGCAAAATTCTATCCCTCTTCTTTTTTATGGGTAATTTATTTGTTGCCTGGTTGAAAAAGTAATCTAAACTTTGACCATATGAACTCATTACAAATTCAGTAGTTTATATTTGTGTGTGTGTGTGTGTGTATATAATATACTGTATATACACAGTAGTCAACATTTGAAGTGGATCAAAAAAGTTCATCAAAGTTGTCCTAAGACAAGAATGCATTTTGGTTTAAGGTTTTAGGACAACTTTGATGAAAGGTTTTGATCCACTTTCAAATGTTGACAACTA
>NW_015505394.1:1134254-1183481 GCF_001515645.1 Sinocyclocheilus grahami | reverse complement strand
ATATATATATATATATATATATATATATATATATATATATATATATATATATATATATATATATATATATAATTGACTCTGCTCAAAAATTTGTTAAAATAGAAGACATGTTTATATGTCTTATGGGGTATTTTTATTTAAATACAACTTGATTGATTCACTTTTTACAACCAAGGCTGAAATTAAGGTGAAGCCTCGACAACAGGCACTCACACCTGCGCCGGGAATCTGATCCCAAGATGTTACCAACTGAACAGGAAACAAAGTGGAATAAAGTGATGGAGAAATGACATGGAAAATAAAGAAGAAGGGAAAAAGGAAAATAAAGAAGAAGGGAAAAAGGAAAGCAAGACCGATGCAAAGGCGAGACTGTCTTTTTGAGCAGCAGTTTCCTCTGCATTGATGTCAGATTGCACGATGGACTGTTAAAAAAAAACAAAGACTAGAAAAAAATGGAAGGGCTCCCACTTTACTTCTGGGCAGGGATCATGCTGTCGATGGACTCGCCCTTCTCCAGCTTCTTCTCCATTTCAACCATCAACTTGACGCCATCAACCACACACTGCACTTGATCAACCTCTGAAGAGCCAATACGGTCAGCGTTGGAAATGTCAAACACTCCTCCAACAGATGCGGTGTCCACACCACCTGGGAAGACAAATGAGGATGGAGGTCAACAAATGGAGCAGATGTTAATTATACAATGTCTTCATGACGTTAATATCATCAGTAAACATTTGTGCAGTATGTTCAGGCAGGGTTTGTATACCTGTGCCACGCTTCTGCAGGCGCAGTCTGTTCAGGATCTCCTCAAACTTGGCATGTGTACTCAGCTTGGGCAGCTTGACGTGGACACCACCACGCAGGCCTGTGCCCAGGTTGGAGGGGCAGGTCAGAATGAAACCAAGATGCTCGTTCCACATGAATCCATGGTTGTGCTTCTTGAAAATCTCCTCGATCTGTCGAAGCAGAACATGCACATGCTCACACATGCTGCGGGCAACAACAGCGGTTTACATATGTGCATTTATATGTTCAGGTTCTCCATACCCTCTGAAGACCAACACAGAAGCGCTTGAACACTTCCTTCATGTTGCCGCCCTTCTGCATGGAAATGACACGCAGGTGATCCTCCTCGTTCACCCAAACCAGGAAGGTCTTGTTCTCATTGTGCCTGTAATTGAAACATAGGCCTCACCCAATGCACCACAATTTATTTACAATTCAAAACCTAATTTATATAACGCTTATGTTCTATACTCCATATACCTATTCTGTAGGTTGAATCACACTGGAACTTTTCATTGTATCACAATCCATTTGTCTTTGTTTGCACTTTCTGCAGGTTACACCAGTAGGTGGCTGCAAGTGACTGTCTTCATGAGTGAGTCACTGAATCATTCACTCAAACGATTAATTCAACAGCACTCTTGCTTGTGTGGTATTGATTAATTATATATAGCCTTTGTTCAGTCATTTAGTATGTGTCTCATTGGATGTCTCATTTGTAGAAAAAGTTTCATAAAAGTAAAAAAAAATCTGAATTTCTTTTCAAAAGAAAAAAAGTTTCAGAAAGTGACCATTACATTCCAAAGGAAGAAACAAATTACAGTAATTTACTCTGCACAAGGAATAACAGTACATTTTTTTAATGGTTACTTTTCTGAAATGAGACAACCTTGATGACGTATGCGGCTGACAAATGTGACCTATGAAGGGTGCAACCTTCGAAATAAG
This sequence comes from Sinocyclocheilus grahami, assembly GCF_001515645.1. Lineage (NCBI taxonomy): Eukaryota > Metazoa > Chordata > Actinopteri > Cypriniformes > Cyprinidae > Sinocyclocheilus > Sinocyclocheilus grahami. Next base: position 1,181,744 of record NW_015505394.1, on the reverse strand, counting down.
ACAGAAATATTATGATTATGATTTGACTCACCAAATGCCTCTGGCATCGGGCCAGTCACGGGCCATACCAGCACCCAGCAGCAGGGGGGAGACGGGTTTGTCAAAGAGGAAGTGGTCAGCAATCAGCTGCTCCTGCTCAGCGTCAGTCATGGACTTAAGGGGGTAGTACTTGCCCTTGAACTCTCCATCCAAGCTGTTCAGGGCTGTAGAAAGAAGGAGTGCTTAAACTTATACTGTTTCTTATGCATACTTTCGTTCTACAAATTACATTATTCTACAATTATTGTGCTATACGCCTTTACTAACATCTGGACTGTTGTTGGGGTTTGAAAGGAGTAACAGCCCCCTGGTAGGGTTCATTTCAACTGGGCCAAAGTTGAAGTACCACTTCTAGGTATGTAATGTGTGCCAGTGTTATTGTTACAGCTTAAACTTTTAAAAATCATTCTTGTTAACTGAAATAAAGCTGAAATAAAATAGAAATTTTAGATGACTGTTAGACTTAAGCTTAAAATGAAAAATATTGCCTTAGCAGCTACTTGAAATAAACTAAGGTTAAACTAAAAAAAAAAGTAAACTAAACTAAAAAAAAGTAAAGATAAAAACAAAAGGTAAAAAAAAAAAATTCAAAACTAATAAAAATAACAAAGGTACAACAAAATGACTAAAACTTTAAAATGAAAACTAAATATAAAAATAAAAACGTATTTAAAATACTAATAAATAATGTTAAATAACACTGAAGTGTGCACACATGTACTGTAATGACGGCACACCTTCAACAGACAGCTTCTCCACAGCTCTGCGCTCTCCACGGCTGTTGTGGGGGGGCAGGGCGTATCCCTTGATGCTACGGCCAGTACGCACACGGCTACTCAGAACATAGTTGGGGTCCAGGTCATCTCCACCCTAAAAATAGAGATTTAATTAATTTCAGAACATTTCCAACAATAGATGGGCATATGACGCATACCCATATGGATTGATTTTCATATTTATTTACTATCTCACATTTCACATTCAAGTAAATAAATAATTGATGTCAAGAAGACAGTTTACTGTTTTCTCCTGTCAAGGATTAATTAAGACCATTTATAGCCTATGTCTACTGATTTCTAACACTTCAAAAAATATTTTGTATTTCTGTTTTGTACCTTTAGGTTCTCAAAGTTGAGGTCAGTCTTGTGCTTGTCAGTTGCCTTGTATCCACCATGGCGGTCTGAAATGACAGGGTCGAGGAGATCCTTGAACACTTCATAGGACTCCTCATCACCAGCAACACAGCCGACAGTCATGATGAAGGGGTGACCTGGAGAAAAATGGCATCTCATCAGTATATAAAGGAAGGAAACATGCTGTGAAGTGGTCCAGGTTTGAACGGGTTAAATATGCGGTAAGGATGTGACACTGATGTCTTTACTCACCTGGGTTGTCAACACCAGTCTGGATGACATCGTCCACGGTGAATCCAGTGGGGGTCTGCTTGTCCCTAAGCTTGGCATACATTTCCTTAGTCAGCACCTTGGCCATGTGGTTGTTGTGCTTGGTAAGGTCTGGAAACTCATCTTCAACTGAGTAGTTCAGCTTGAAGTTGTTGTGGGTGTTTCCGAAAGGCATGATTGCGTTTCTAACACTGAGGATTGGACAAAGAGAAAGTGAGAACGAATATTTGATTCCTCGAATAATCATATATTACTTCTACATATACATGTCTCACCTGTCTGACTTTGTCTAACAATTGGAAGGTAAATTTGACTAATTCTGTTTAGTTTGTTAGGACTGAAAAGGGTTTCCTCTACCAAGCATGTAAAAGCTTGCAGCATGATTGTCTCACCAACAGCTGCAGACACTATAGCATCATGTTCATATTAAAAATTTGCAATAAAAGTGGCCATTTTAGTATATCTAGATGGTTTCCAAATGTTTTACAGCATGCTGACTGAAATCAGTGAAACTGTATTCAGTGCAGGACCATAACTGCTTAAACATCAGCTTCCACTGGATTGTGATGAACCATAACCTGCGAAACACAGCTGCACACATTAAAGCGGTCTGTCTGTCTGGTATCCTAGCAACCTCCACTTGAGGTCCTCACTTATTATATGATATGCCTGATAGATGCTCTCAGGTCTAAATGTAGACTGATCTATTTTTACTAGGGTCTGCACTCCCTCCCATTTACTTTGACATAATCTCAAACTTTTTCCAAAATACTCTGAACATATTGCAATGTATTCTGCCTATATAGTCACTTAACATTTTATACGTTATTAAAGTGTTCCTACACAGACTGACCTTTGGGAGTTTCCTTAGACTCACATGTTAAGCACATCTTGGTTGTGTGCTTTTATCCTTTACCACATACAAATCTTAACATTGCTATCAACTTGTGGTGGTCTGAACTATGAGTCATTTGATTTCATTTCTGTTCTGTGAAATACAGCTATCAGAAGCTTCTCGCATGCTTGCCACAGGGTCTTATTTTAAAAATAGCCAGTAGAGGGAACCTGTCCCATATGTGTCAGTAGGAGAAACAGAAGTACGTCCCAGGATTTTATGGCTGTATCCGAATATGCTCTCAGAGCAGCTGCATATCACACATTTGACATCTGCTCCCACATTTCAGCACAGGTCAACCAAACCAGTCCCTCACCCAAAATTTTTGAAAATGAAAATTATATTAACATTTTTATAGTAAACTCAGATGCCTTTCACAAACACTCCTGTACTTCTGTCATGAAAAAGAACATGCATCTGCTGTCATGCGGGTGTGTATCATAACAGCATAACAAACAAAATATGTATGCAGCCCCACAAAACACTTACATTTTACTCTAGAATTTTTTTTCTCTTTAGGGAGTATTCCACTAGAATTTCTTCTAAATTATTTTATCTCATTTAATTTTTTAAGCTTTCTCTCTTCTCTCCTCACAGTGAATAATGGTTATTCAAGAATGTTGTCTTTACCTGCACACAAGACAATAAAAGTGGTAACAGTCCTTGGGATCAGATCCTGTTCACCAAAGCCGAAATAGGGGTCACCCAAGCAAGAAGAGTCTGATTTGGGTTTATATACCTCCAACCCCTGCAGCCATTGGCTGGCCCATTTTAGACCTCACTAAATTCTGATTGGCTGGCACCAGTCTCTTATGCCCTGTTTAGTGTAAGAAAGGATTCAATTTAGATCCCAGGCATCTTAGATGAGGTGGCAGCTGTGGGTCGTGCCCCCCTTCCCTCCCATATCCATTTACACTTCCCGCCCCATACATAGCTTTCAAGTAGGGTATAGGTTGGAGGAGGGGTGATGGAGCATGGAGGGTCTACCATGCTAAAAAGGCTGAGCAGCACTTTTGCCAAACATGCCATGGATATCAGAAGTGCTCACAGGCCAATGGCTTTGGAAAAAATCAGCTGGTAGGCTCAGTCCATCACATGATTCTTGGTGCAAATTCATTTAGTGGTTTTGCAGGTGAAGTTTGCTGCAGTGACATATTTAATTCATTTATTTGTTCATGTTAGATGCCATATTTATGCAATAGGGTAAAAGGTCATCATCAGCTGCCACTTTAGAATGAACTGAACATGAATTAAGGAAGGCAGTGGATGTGAATCCGTGCATCATTCGATCATTCGTTTTTTTAATTTAATATTGAAAGTAGAAAAATTAGAAAACGGCTCCTTTTTCGTTTTTTCGTTTTTTTCCAAAAACGAAAAACAAGAATTCAGCTTAAATCTTCGTTTTTCGTTCAGGGGTAGAAAAATGAATAAACAGCTTGAATATTCGATTTCTACACGTGGGCGGGAATTAAACACCCCTTTCTGCTGATTGGTCAGCCGAAGATCAAACCGTGCCATCATCAGTTCTTCCACAGTATCACGCAGCAGAATAATAGTCCTCCACTGCTGTAGTTGTATGGATTCTTAACACATTTATTGCAACTACATTTCATCTTTTTTCATCAAACAAACAGGCTAATGAATAGCTCGACACAACTCATACCGGGGCAGAGTCTAGACAGGGCTTTCTTCTGTGTAGATATAAATTCTATTCTTTGCATCAGCTGGGGATAGCAGGATATGATATGACAGCTGTCATAGCCTAGCCTGCTTACCCAGTAAGTCTGTTTGTTTAATTAATTAATTAATTTGTTTCAAAATAAATATTTTAAACACTAAGACAAAAAGATCACAGGGAATACTTGTTTTTTAAAAGGCTTCATTTAGATTATTTTACATTAAATGCATCATATAAGTCACTTTGGAATAAATCACAGTAGGCCTATGTATCATGATAAAAAAAAAATGACTTTACAGTCTGGAAATACTTTAGGCTATAGCTAATTATTTCTTGGACCCCCTATCACTTTAAGAACTGCTGGTCTACACAGAAGAAAGACCTGTCTAGACTCTGCCCCGGTACGAGTTGTGTCGAGCTATTCATTAGAAAAATATGAAATTGATCGAATGGGTTATTAATCCGTACAACTGCAGCAGTGGAGGACTATTATTCTGCTGCGTGATACTGCAGAAGAACTGATGACGGCACGGTTTGATCTTCGGCTGACCAATCAGCAGAAAGGGGCGTTTAATTCCCGCCCACGTGTAGAAATCGAATATTCAAGCTGTTTATTCATTTTTCCACCCATGAACGAAAAACTAAAATTTAAGCTGATTTCTCGTTTTTCGTTTTTCGAAAAGAAAAAAAAAACAGAAAAAGGAGCCTTTTTCCTTTGAATATTAAATCAAAAAACGAATGATCGAATGATACACGGATTGATGTGGAAGTCAGTTGATAGACTCTCAATTGTGCACCAACAGTTCAAACTCATGAAAAGTCATAATTTGAAAAGACAGCAAAATTATACAAAAATGTACAACTCATACCTAAACATAACCATAAAGCCCAACCCCTAACCCATGAATGTAATTGGGAAAAAAACACCCTATAAAACTTTTGTATGATCCAAGTCAGATGAAAACATGATTTTGCCAGAATTACTACATATCTAATTATGTTTCCATGAAAGTATGTTTACTGTTAGGAAACCATCTCTATCACTAAATATTTTGAAGTCTTAAGGTTTGTATTATTCAGACACTGTTTTGCCTTCTTTTACGTAATTATTCAATTCAAAATGAGGTATTTCCATCTCCAGTTTCGGTAACATACATGTTCTCACTCACTTAGTGTCCCCAGTACTAGAGTCTCACTGGATATTATGGCTAACCCCTCCCCCAATGTATCTGTCTAGCAATCCATTCAGCTGCAACTTGTATAACACATTTGATGCATTTTGTTAAGTAATGCATTGTTAAGAATTACATTTCACAGTATTGGTTTATTTTATCTCTGTGCCTCGTGGCTTTAGGTTATACAGGACGCTAATGCTAGTCCAACTGTCTCCAAGTGTGAATAACAGGCCTGCCATGGCTCACATGCTTCCCAGCAGCTGTCATGCATGCACACACATATCAGCACAGCTTATCATACAGAGACAAATGTAAAGTCTTTCTTTTTCTCATTATGCTCAGTTCTCATTACTCTGACTTAAGGATTTAGTGTGACTCCAGGCGTGTGTTTCAAACACAGATTCAAGAGATAATAATATTTGAAGACTGGTTGGTTGGGGAGGATGTAGTATCTATGGCCAGTACTGGATATATAAGGGGGAGGGGTCGTTCACTGTGACCTTGCCCTGTGGGGTCAACCAATGTCCCCTTACTCACACAGCTGTCTCCTGTTTGTCATTCTACCAATAGTATGCTAACCTATCTATCTATCTATCTATCTATCTCAGCTGTGAAATATTATTCCAATTTAAAATAACTGTTTTGTGTTTGAATATATTTTACAATGTAATTTATTCAAGTCATGACAAAGCTGAATTTCAGCAACCATTACTCCAGTCTTCAGTGTCATATTCGAATATGCTGATTTGGTGCCCTTGTTATTATTATCAATGCTGAAAACTGTTGCGCTGCTTAATATTTTTCAGCAAACCATGACGCATTTTTTCAGGATTGTTTGATGAATCGAACGTTTAAAAGAACAGAGTTTATTTTAAAACAGAACAGTAGTGAATGTGATTAATGCCTTCCAATCATTGAACATGATTCCTTTAGTCGGGTGTGTATAGTCATGTCTGATCTTTCTAGGTCTGTGAGGTGGTGTCAAAATGGTATGCATGTGTAAGAGGGGGAAGGTTGCGTAACATTAGTGTGTTTGTGTATACAGTGAAAGAACAGACCCTCAACTCCAGCTACTACAGGACAGTTACACAACACAAAGTGAAGACAGTGTGAGAGTTTTTAAAAGGTCTTCTTTCTCATTTGCATTTTTTGCATACTAGGTACTGTTGTTAAACATGGTATTAAATCATAGTGTGCAATACATCTGATCATAAATTTATTCTAAAGTAAACTGAGAAACATGGAACCACAATAAAGCCTCAAATTATCCGTCAAACGATGACCTGTTTAGAAATACAGTCAGGGAGTGGTGCACAATACATGGTTAGTTTACTAATGAACTAGAATGAAATCTACCAGGTGTCATTTAAAACACATATTACACAAACAGAATGTGGAAGTGAGACTTGGACTGGAAAGTTTTGCACGGAATCTCCATGGAAAATTATATGTTGTGTGCATGTGTCTGTAGGTCTGGGGAGGCCATGTCATCATGTTCAGTAGTCATAGTAATCGTAGCAAGTTAACAGGCAGTGGTGGCTAATTATATACTTGGCCTTTGGAAGGGGAGCAGGTAACATGAGTCTAAACACTCCATATGACCTTCAGTCAAAGCTGGTTTTTAAGGTACAGTGTGTGCACATCTGGTATAGCTTATACTTTTCTGCACAATTTTTGTTTTATCTCTTAGGATGAATCACTTGCTGCATATTTTATGTCGCTTTTGAATACACGTAAATATAAATATGTGCTTGCATGCTTGTAAAAGTGTTAGGTGGTGGGACAGGCAGGAGGTTTCAGTCGCAGGTCACCTGGAATGGTGTGAAATTACATTTTCAATTCATATAATAGTCTGACACTGACTATATTTGGTATTCCTGAATGATTCACAACACTACACACTAATAGTGTCTAAATACATTAACTAATTGAATTTACTGCAATGCAATTGATACCTAAATGCATGGAAAATACATCACTGCAGGTATGTGAATGGGATGTGTTCATCAAATGATGTTACAGTTTGTCCAGTTGAGTCTAAGACTGGACAGAACATATGAAATATTAGCTTATCAACAAAGACTAACTTGTTAAGCTACCAAAAACTGCAGCAGTACCTAAGAAAAAGTTAAACATTCAGGTTTATTTTGTGACTGTATCAAGTATGTCACATCAGAAGGGAAGACATGTTTTTATGAGTTTATGTGTATGTTTTTGTTAAACTCTCTGTTATTTTTCATACCCCTCATCTCTCGCTCTCTTTTCAACACTCCTACATCCCATCCTCCATCTCTCTCTCTCTGTCTTTCTGGGTTATATTGTATTGACTCAGCAAATAACTCAATCAGTGAAGTTGCTATAAATCAGAATTTGATGTTAATGATTAATGGCAGAACTTGGCATGATGCATATGGATACATATTAAAGGGTTAGTTCACCCAAAAATGAAATTAGACCATAAATTACTCACCCTTAAGGCATCCTAGGTGTATATGACTTTCTTCTTTCAGACGAATCCAGTCGGAGTTATATTAAAAATTATCTTTGATCTTTCAAGCTGTTTAATGCCACTCAGCGGGTGTTGCAGTACTTCAGTCCAAAAGAAGTTAAATAAAAAGTGCCCCTCCATTAAAAAAAAGTGTCTCACACGGCTCCGGGGGGTGAACAAAGGCCTCCTGTAGCGAATCAATGCGTTTTTGTAAGAATAATAACCATATTTAAAGCGTAATAATCAAGTTAATCTTCTTCTTCTTCTTCTTGTACGATTTAATGGCTGTTGATAAGCCAACATTTACCACCACCAACTGGACTGGAGTGTGAAGCATTAACGGGAAAGAGGGAAAAGAGGGAGAAAGGGGGAAAAATATTTAAATAAATAAATAAAACAACCAGTAGTATTAATATGAAATTTAAATTCAAATTTCTAATCCTGTTATCTTCAGATAACTAATAAATTTTCTCATAATACTTGTCTGTCCTGAGGCACAACTTAAAAAAGATTTGATATAGTAAAATTAATTACTCCTATGTTTCTCAGTTTCTTAAATAACTCCTCTCTTTCTTTGGTATATACTGCACAATGTAGAAGTACATGCTCAATAGTCTGCTTCACTGCATGTAGCACATAATCCTGACTGATGTTTCCCTATTGTAAATAATAAATTATTTAAACCAGAATGTCCCTTTGCCAACTTGTTTTTGGATATTGTATAGGTGTCTGCCCTTTAAATCCTTGTCACACATTTCCTGCCACTTTTTATTCATGTGTTCTTTAATTCTTCCTTTTATTTCTACTGTACTCAGTGGAATTTGTACCTCAACGTTCATATGTTTCATTGCTTGTTTGGCTAGTTTATCGACTATTTCATCCTAGTACTCCTACATGTGCAGGTACCCACAGGAACCTCAGGACTATACCAATTTCCTGAATCCTGAGCAGATTTATAAGTACTTCATAGATTAAATCCTTTCTTGATGTTGATTGTTCACTTATTAAACTATTTAAAGCTGACAAGGAATCTGAACAAATGACTACCCTTTAAGCTTAACTTCCTCCACCTATTGAATAGCTAATAAAATTGCTATTAGCTCCGTTGTAAAGATGGATACATAATTAGATATCCTTTTCTGAATGTTGACTTGTAATCTTTGGATATATACAACTGCAGCTGAATTTCCTGATGTAGGATCTTTAGAACCATCTGTGAAGATATGGAGCATTGAAGAGTAATTTTGATCCTAATATTGTTGAACAATAACCTCCTTAGATATAGTTTTCTCATTCTTAACCATATATTGTAGATGAAAATCTACTTGAGGCATAGGAAGCAACCAAGGAGGAATATTCGGTATTACAACAGAGGGACTAACTGAGATTTCTGTAATACCTAAAATCGTAGCATCTCTAGTTGCTGTCCAACCAAAACTTTTGATTTTATTTTTCCCATATTCCTAGCAATCCTTCAATATGTCCTTTACTGGATGTAATTTTGAATGCCCTTTTACATTTATCCAATAATTCATAGTTAATTTAAATTTTCATAAACTTATAGGCATTTCTCCCACCTCCACTTGAATGGCTGATATTGGAGAAGATCTGAAAGCTCCACTACATATTCTTAACAGTTTCTACTTTTTTAATCAAGGATTTAGATGCAGATCCATAAATTATGCATCCATAATCAATTGCTGACATAATCAGTGCACTACATATTCTTCGTAAATATTTCCTACTAGCTCCCCATTCCATTCCTCTTAAACATCATAGTATATTATCACTTTTTATCTACCAACTTCTGAATATGTATCTTAAAGGTCAACCTGGAATCCATCCATATTCCTAGATATCTTATATCTTTAACTTGTTCAAGTACTTGTCCATATAACGTCACTTTTATTTCAGGGATATGATTTCTCTTCGCAAAACAGACTAGTTGAGTTTTAGTCATCAATAGTCGAAACGCCATTTGTTAGCCCATTTTTCCACTTCATTAACCGCTGATTGTTTGGCTCTTGTCACATGAGATACATTACGAGCCCTTTTCCATATCGCTCCATCGCCAGCAAAGAAAGATCTTCCTATATCTATTTTGACATTTTGGAACACATAATTTATTATGATATTAAACAATACTGGGCTGCACACACTTCCTTGTGGAGTACCATTATCTATTTCATATATCCTGGAATATGAAGCCCCAACCCTTACCTGAACAGTTCTATTCAGTAAAAAAAATATTTAATCCAGTTAAACATTCTGCCTTCAGTTCCTAATTGTTCAAACTTTATTAACAGCCCCTCCTTCCAAAGCATGTTGTATGCTTTTTCAATGTCAAAAAAGATGCCTGCTACCACCTCTTTATTAACTTGAGCCTTTCTTATGTCTGTTTCTAAACTAATAACAGCATCTAATGTACTTCGTCCTTTACAGAATCCACTCTGATGTGGTCAAATAATCTCTTTCCTTTCTAACCTATAGTTCAATCTACACACAATCATACGTTCCATTAATTTACACAAATTAGACGTTAATGCTATAGGTCTATAACGTTCAGCATTATGCTTGTTCTTGGCTGGCTTTAAAACAGGAATAATAACCCCGTGTTTCCATGAAGAAGGAAGTCTCCCTGATCTCCACACTTTATTAAAAAGACGCAAAAATCTGATAAATTTTTGATCATCATATAACATATCTCATCCTTTCCTGGTGAAGTTTTTTTTAACTCTTCCAACAGCTCTCTTTAATTCATTTAGTGAGAATTCCACATCAAGATGTTCATTAGAAGGCCTTTTCTCCATCCTATTATTTGGATGTTCCTTTATAGGCTACCTTGTTCTCTATTTATTTACATTTCTTCTTATATATTATTATTGCTATGTACTTTAACAAACACCTCTGCTAACATTTCTGCCTTATCAGCATTTGTCACAGCTAATCTTTCCCCATTATTTAAAACAGGTATTCCAAAATTTCTCTTAAAACCACCCATCTTTCTTAACATACCCCATACTTCACTGATATTAACCTCCTCCCCCATAGAATTACAATAATTTCTCCAGTAATTATTTTTAGCATCTCTAATTACCCTCCTCACATTCACTTGTGCTTTTTTTATATAAAATAAAGTCATCAAATATAAACGTCTTCCTAACCTTTTTAAAAGCCTCATTTCTGGCTTGTATTGCTTTGTTACATAATTCTGACCGCCACAGTACTGATTTCTTTCTTTTTTCCCCTTTACTCTTCCCAATAACCTCTTCAGCTGTACTGTACAATACTTCACATAATTTCTTATTATATTTTTCTACATCCTCCATTTCCTCATTTATGCTCAACACTTGAAACTTAACATCAGTAATATATTTATATGCTTCCCAATTTGCGGATTTAAATTTCCATCTACCTATCTTTTCCTCTAAATCTTCACTAGCATCTATGCCTATTTTACAACAAATAACATAGTGATCACTTCCTATCATAGAGATCAATTTAATCTAGCTTGCGCTCACTGTTGTTGTTGTTTTTTTTTTTGGTTAATTAAACATTCGTTCAGAAATACAAGTGTGACAGAACATATGTTAAGGAAAAGAGCCAGGGGTTCAAGGATGACCAAACGATATACAGCAATTACAAATCAAAAGAGAAAGAGTAGAAAAATAAGTAAGTAAATGAGAAAAAAATAAGATAAAATAAATAAACAGATCACACAACTAAAAACATACTCTTCCCTCAAAACATAAATTAATTATCAGATAAAAATTATACAAAAACACCAAAAAGTGAGCATACATTCAAAGTTTTAGTTGCCTTTTTGTTACAGGAGGTAGATAAAGATTTAATATAAATTTTTATATCTTCTTGAAAGTAAGAGAAGTGGGGGGTAATTCTCATAACCTTGCATTTGTGGATAAAATATTTTGCAAGCAAAATAATTAAGTTGCAGAGAAAGTAAACATTTCCATATTGCTTCTCAAAAGTGAAGATTCCAAACAAAACATCCTTAAAGAAAAGCTCAAAGTCTTTGTATATGAAGTTTACAATGAACTGGCAAATGCCTTGCCAAAGTTTCCTTGTATGAACACAATGCCAAAAAAGATGCAGGACAGTCTCTGGTTGCGAGTCACAAAAAGTACAGTCACACATCTATGTTTAATTTGAATTTCGACACAATAAATGTTTTAACAGGATAGTACTGATGAATAAGCTTAAAAGAAATCTCTTTAACCTTATTTACCAATAAATACTTGTTAGGAAGCATCCAAACCTTTTTCCACAAAATATTTTTCACTGATCTATTCCATTTTGAAATAGCATGAGCGTGGAAACACAATCATTAAGAAAAAGAAAGCGAATATTTCTGTTATTTTTCAATGTAGATTTAAAACATATCCCACCTACATACGCGTCAACTGGGTCTGGGAGAGGCATTTCAGAACTTGTCAAAGCACTGTTATAGCCCTTAAATAACAATTACACCATTCGGGATAGCACCAAATACAGTGGCAAACTGTTTTGGAGTAACAGGAGACTTATAGTGAGAAAGACATTTTTGATAAGTAAACAAGTAACCATTCTGATGAAATAATTGACTAACCCGATTGATGCCAGTTGGCTGATGATAATCTCCCTGTCAGGGTCTGGCGTCTGGTGTTCGCCCTCTCTCCTCCAGAGGGCGCCAGCTCCCGGACTCCCATTCCCCAAACCCCATACACCTGTTCACTCATTACACTAATTCCCCAAACTCCACACACCTGTTCAGTCACTCACTCATCACACTCACCCTCAGCTGTGCCCCGTTGTCACTGACTATATCTTCTCCTCTCACTCACCACTCGTCGTGTTCGTCGTCCCTAGACCTGTTTTTGTTTTGCCTTGTTGGCCTTTCTGTTTGGAATAAAAAAAGGTTTTCACCTGCATTTGGACCCAGAACCTTTGTTTACACGGTGTGCTTTCCTGACCGTCCCGTGACACTCCCTTCCCATGACACTGATCCCTTGCAAGGTACTATTCTTAATGTGATTGGCTAATAATTGAGTAGTCAATATAAACAATCATGGCAAAATTGGGCACCCCTGACGTATTCCCCGTTGCAGATCAAATCTTGGAGAGGTACCATACTTAAGCTTAATTGAAGAGTTACCATGAGTATACAAAGTTTTAACAGTTTTAATGAACAGGTCCCCGAAACCAAATTTTTCTAAAGTTTTAAATATAAAACCATGTTCTATAGAATCAAAGGCTTTGTAAAAGTCCAGAAAAAGAATATAACTATCATCCTTCACTAACTCTGAATAATCTAACAGATCAAGAACCAACCGAATATTATTTTAAATGTGTCTGTTTTTTAGAAAGCCTGACTGTGTTTCATCTATTATGTCCTGTAAAATAAATTTTAGACGTTTTGCAAAGATTGTAGCAATAATTTTATAATCACAATTTAAAAGACTGATTCTATTATTAATAAGTATTTTTTAGGCTTGGGGATGAGTTATTAAACTTTGAGTTAGGGTAGGTGGGAGAGATTCCACCCTAATGCTTTCATGTATAACTTCCAATAAAAAAAGGCCAAATCTTTTGCACATTTTTGGTAGAATTCCGAAGTAAGGCCATCTATGCCTGGCGATTTATTAACTTTTAAATATTTGATTGATTCAAGGACCTCAGCTAATGTGATGGGACGATCACAAAAATCTTTGTCAGGAGCACTAATATAATTAATATTGTCTATAGAGTCTATAAAGGATATAGTGCTGTCATAACAGAATTGACTGCTATAAAGATTCTTATAGAATTCAGAACAGTGTTTGGCAATTTCTTTTGGGTCTTCAGAGATAGCGTTACCGATTTTCAACTGATGAATATTATTTTTAGCTAGAGTTTTTCCAACCTAAAAAGGTAAGCCGTGTTTTGTTCTTCTTCAAGCCAGCGTCTTCTGGACCTTACAAAAGCACCTTCAGCTTTAATTTATAAAGTTCATCCAATTTGTGCTGATGCTCGAAAAGACTATTACTTTCCTCCACAGATAAGCTATCAGGGCATTTGGATAAAAAGTATGCAATGGTGGAAATTATGTTCTCTTCTTGTGCTCTTTTGAGTTTAGCAATTTTACTACAATAACTTCTGAAAAACTTGCCCAATTCAAATTTAAAGGGGTCATATGATGTTGCTAAAAAGAACATTACTTTGTGTATTTGGTGTAATGAAATGTGTTTAAGATTAAAAAAACACATTATTTTCCACATACTGTACATTATTGTTTCTCCTCTATGCCCCGCCTTTCTGAAACGCGTAGATTTTTACAAAGCTCATCAGTCTGAAAAGCGAGGTGTGCTCTGATTGGCCAGCTATCCAGTACTTTGTGATTGGCCAAATACCTCAAGCGTGAGGCGGAAATGTTACGTTTGACTCGTCAGTGGCAAATCCTTTAAATATAAAAAACGTACTTATAGTCTGTGAGTCAGAACAGCCGGCATTGTAGTCTACTCTACCAGGATCAGGAAACAGTCCTCCATAAAATGCGCTGCACACATCTGAATATTTGGGTTGAAGTGTTCTGGAACAGTGTTGTAAATACAACCTAACCACTGATTTCTAGTCGTGTCCTCTTTTGGAAGGCCAAACAAAGTAGTTTCGCTTTCACAACGAAACACACGGCAGGCTAGAGTGAGCAGAGGCGGGCGGGCTTGAGAAAAATGCAGCCGGCGGGCTTGTGGCAACCACATGTGACGACCCCGGGCTGGACTCCGCTTCGTCCACAGTGAAAGCCGATCCGGCGATCCACAGCGCGAAGTTGATGTATTTCCTCAGCAACCAGCACGGATCAGCTCCAGGCATGACGAAGCAGATATCGTCCTCTTTTGGAAGGCCAAACAAAGTAGTTTCGCTTTCACAACGAAACACAGCGTCTCCATGGCATGGCGGCGGCAACAAAACTACAGCGAGAATAAAAGCCTTCTTTCTTTGCGTTAACATTTGGGCGGCGTTATGCAAATCTTCCCACATAGTGAGGTAGACATGGGAGCGTGTTAGAACGAGCCGTTTTAGGTAGACGTCGTTGACTCTTAACTTTTATAAAGAATATCTCTTTGGATTTGAGCGAAACAACAACAACTGAAGAGGATGTGTTTGAGAGGGTCATCCAAATGCTTTTTTTTTTTTAATGTTGGCTTGGTTGGTCTCGGCTCTTTTGCTCATCTGCTTACAATATCACAGGTTGTGACTGAGGATAAGTAAGGAAGAAAATACATAATATTTGTGTACATTCACTGGGCCTCATCAGAATCAGAATCAGAATCAGAATGAGCTTTATTGCCAGGTATGTTTTCACATACGAGGAGTTTGTGTTCATGACAGAAGCTTCCGCAGTGCAACAGAATGACAGCGACAGAACAAAAACACAGATAATAATCGTATCTTTTCTTGGTACATTGTTTTTTAAATCACTGTTGAGGTATTTACATTTTTAGGTTTATATAGCTTTTATTTTCAAACCCAACCAAACTAGAAAAAGCACCAACTCAGTTCATAAAATACAGCCTGCAAATCTAACCTTGACTCTGAGTACTACTGAGTTGCAACATCCGTAAGCAACACAGGAAACTGACAAAACACTGTAACAATGAAGGAGTTTGTGAGAAGAATGTTTCATATATGATTAATAGGAGGTACTGGGTGGATCCTTGTGGGAGCAACTGGTTTGGTGTGTCTTCAGATTGCTTAAAAAGTCCCAGGCCTTTGTTTATTTGGCAAGGCTCAGGATTTCAGAAAGGGCGTTAGATCGGTAATCCGTTTGAAAGAAACAACAACAACTGAAGAGGATTTGTTTGAGAGGGTCATCCAGATGCATTTTTTTTTTTTTATGTTGGCTTGGTTGGTCTCGGCTCTTTTGCTCATCTGCTTACAATATAACAGGTTGTGACTGAGGATAAGTAAGGAAGAAAATACATAATATTTGTGTACATTCACTGGGCCTCATCAGAATCAGAATCAGAATGAGCTTTATTGCCAGGTATGTTTTCACATACGAGGAGTTTGTGTTCATGACAGAAGCTTCCGCAGTGCAACAGAATGACAGCGACAGAACAAAAACACAGATAATAAAATAAGAATAAAAAAATAGAACAAGTAAATAAGGAATAAAAATATATAAATTGACAATTGTATGTGCAGGTATATTCCAATAGACAGTTTTGTATGTACAGGTACTGTATATTATGTGCAAATTTGAGGTGTAGACTGAGTATGAGTGTTAGATAAATAAGTGTATGAGTGTATAAATAGTGTTGTGTGTTCCACAGTTATTGTCAAGTGCTCATGAGATGGATTGCCTGAGGGAAGTTCTGGTGCTCAGAGCTCTGTAGCGTCGACCAGATGGCAACAGTTCAAAGAGGGAGTGTGCTGGATGTGAGGGGTCCAGAGTGATTTTGCCAGCCCTTTTGCTCACTCTGGATGAGTACTGTTCTTGAAGAGAAGGGATGGTTGTACCAATGATTCGCTCCGCAGTCCGGACTACCCTCTGTAGTCTTCTGAGGTCAGATTTGGTAGCTGAGCTGAACCAGACAGTTATTGAAGTGCAGAGGATGGATTCAATGATGGCGGAGTAGAACTGTTTCAGCAGCTCCTGTGGCAGGTTGAACTTCCTCAGCTGGCGAAGGAAGTACAACCTCTGCTGGGCCTTTTTCACAATGGAGTCAATGTGAGTGTCCCACTTCAGGTCCTGAGAGATTGTGGTGCCCAGGAATCTGAATGACTCCACTGCAGCAACAGTGCTGTCCATGATGGTGAGTGGGGGGAGAGCAGGGAGTTTCTCCTGAAGTCCACGATCATCTCCACTGTTTTGAGGGTGTTCAGCTCCAGGTTGTTAAGACTGCACCAGACAGCCATCTCTTTAACCTCCTGTCTGTAAGCAGACTCGTCACCGTCCTGAATGAGGCCGATGCAACCATAGACGGATGCAACACAAGCAGAAGAGACTTATGTGTAAATGTTTTGTAAAATGTTCTTATGTACATTGTTGCATCGAACTGAATGTTTTAAGAAACATTCATACAGAAATTCATTCTGCATGAACATAAGGCCAATTTTATTTTAATTTTGATAGGGACATTGAGCAGAAAGAAACTACTTTCACAGTAAATTCATTCAGAATATAGGCTATAATAAATGATCTGGATATTCATATTATTTGGCTATGGATATTTTACACATTTTAAATATTAAAATATTATATAAATACTATAAATTAAATCTTTACACATGCAAATATAAACATTAAGTAATTTAAATAAGAGAGCCGAAATAAGAGTGTTTCTTGCAAATATTTGTTATTTTACTTAGAAATAAAAGTTAGATAGATCTTAAAATAAAAAATTTAGGCTATTGAACTTATCCTGAGCATGTGCATTTTCAAAATACTATAAAGTAACATTTATTAGAAAGATTTACTGGATTTGGTTGATACAATGAACCCTGCTTGTTCAGGCAGCCTTGGACTGAACTGTAAATCTTTGCTGACATGATAAGCCCTTGATGTTGTCTTTATGGGTGTGGTAGCCTATATAAAAGTTAGTGCTGCTTATGAATTATGCTCTATTTCGCCACAGCCTGCTCTCTAACTATTGTGTCTGTACAGTTTTTTTGTGAATAACAAATCGATAACTGTAAGGAAGTTTTTTAAATGCTCTGAATTCATAAATCTTTGCGTAATGTTAACTCGCATCATGACAATGTCCCTGTGTATGCTGTGTATTGGTCAAAACTATCAAATACAAGTGTCTTGACAATGTTCAGAATCAGGTGGTCTGTCATTTGTGTCTGCAGTGACTCACTTCTGAGTAAAGTGCAGTAAAGTAACTGTTACCCTGCTTAAGTGCAGCAGGCTCTTCGGAACCAGTTTTCTGGGCGGGGCAGACCACGTCTGCTGTGCTGTCTGCTGTGGAAAACAGTCTGAAATGGCGGCCGACTGGAAACAGAAGTGTGACTCGCAGTGGCAGCTGGGGGCTCACGGTGTCCCCAGGTCTGACAGCGTGGACTGGAAGTCGGTGTTCGAGAAGAAGCCGTTTGATCGCAACCTGCTGCAGAACCCCTCGCCTTACGGTAATGACGTCACACCGTGCTGGCTAGCGTTGATGTTTCATTTAATTAAATCTCTACTCGAACTTTGTTGTAACTGTATAAAGTAACAATATTATGTTGAGATCGAGGATATGGTTGTCACGCGGGTTAGTTGTTAGTTAGGCTACACCCTTCAGTTTAACTATTGAGAAATATATGTAGCAGTGAATCATTGCACATTCATAAACTGTGTTATTTTGTCATTACATTATCAATTTGATGTACTCCTGGCTCCTGATATTTGTTTTAAAATTAAATATTTCCATTTTTTAAAAGATAATATTGAATTAAAGAGGTAGAGTGGCATTATCTTCGTAGTAACAAATCCTGTATATCTGTGATTATATATTAGGCAAACCTTAATATATATGAATTTGACTAACATTGTTAGTGTAAGATGTTAAAAGGGGATCCAATGCCTTTTTTTGTTACTTCGTGGAACATTTCAGCCAATTATAATTAAATTTAGACGGGGATAATTGATCATTTTGTGGATGTAGAGGGGGAAAGGATTTAGTTTATGCATGTGCATTTCCAATATATTATTTCTACTATTTAGTTATTTGATATTGAATATAAGAACTAAATCTATGCAGTGCCGAAACTGCCAAAACGTAGCAGCAAAATGTACCAAAGAATTATGCATATAAGCCTCTCGTACTTGTACATGTAGCCTATTTATTGAAATACTACTGCAAAAGTTGTCTTTATATTATATGGATATTTTTATTATTTGGCTACATTGGTATTTTACATATACATTTGAAAGACAGTAAGCCTATTTGCAATTAAATGTTACGGCAATAGAAATTGAACCTTTTCATTTAACTAAATCTTTCAAACTCATCTTTTTTTCTTGTTCAACTACCAGGTGTAAACCACACCATCCCACCACCCGAACCCCATCGTTCGGGAATGCCACCTCCTCCAAACCAACCACCTCAGTTTGAGCCCGATGGTGAGTCAGCAACCAAAACGATATGTTCGCTGCCTAAAAATCTAGCCACTGATCTCATCACTACTGAATTTTAAATCCACTGCAATGGACCTGTGTTATATTACATCGTTGAATAAAACAACATGAATTGTGAATAGATTGAACTTTACACGCATGTAAAGATTCTTAATGTCTTTGATTGCTGATGAAAAGATGATTGAATCTTGTACCTGGTTGCTAATTGTAGGTAATTTCTCTGACTGGAAAACTAGTACAGAAGTTTTGCCATATGACACTAGTGGAATCCCCCCTGGGGTTGTGGTCTGTCAGCTACCTCAGTACAGGTGAGTCTCATTTTTGCAAGAAAAATTATCTTTGTCACAACACACAAAACTTGATCTCAACTTTTATCTCAGGTGGTTCTCTCTAGATCAATGTGTGGACCTGAAGGCAGAGGGTCTGTGGGACCAACTGCTGGATGAGTTTCAGCCTGAGATAGTCATTGAGGACTGGTGAGTTATGACCTGTTATAAAAATAGTTATTCGCAGTGTAAGCAATCTTCTAACAGTAATTGCAAAGAAGAGTCAAAAATTCAACTGGATGTCAGTTAAAAGCTGTTTTAACAAAGGAAGTTAGCTGTTATGCAATCTCTTCCTCTCTTGGCATATTTATCAGTTCAGATTTTCAAATGGTTTGCAGCTAAAGAAAAATGGGGAAAAGCACAAAGGAATCTGAATTATTTCTGGCATAGCTGAACAATTTAATCTGTGACACATAACTGTTTTTTATTTTAGAAACAGTTTGCATTGTTGGAATTATTAGTTGAAGGGACATGTCTAATTTCAGGCAAAATCACAGGTTTGGTTTAATATGCACTTTCACTTTAAATGTCTGGGTGTTTCTCTTCATGTGTAGGTATGAGGAAAGCCAGCTTCATAAATCTATCTATCAGCTTGACATAAAGCTCTTGGGTGCTGATGGTAAGACGGTCATTAAGCAGCACACATATAACCCTGAGGAGAACCTGGAGTGCTACTCACACACCTGGAAAAAGGTAGCACGCTCGTGTATACACATATATTTATATTCATTAAGCATTTTATAATCATGTGCCCACATGACGTGTGTTTATGTGTATAGGTCTCCCATGTATTCTCCAAGTATGGGCCGGGAGTGAGGTACATTCACTTCCTCCACAGACTGAAGAACCAGTTCATGGTTGAATTCTTTAATACCAAAGTCACAGACAGCTCGATTATCATCAAGACCAGCAAAGCTGGTGTGAAATAATCCATCACAGTCAAAAAAACAAAACATGGTAGGAGTTGATGCACTCTGTAGACTTTGTTTTTAAGAAAAAAGCACCATTGTCTCAAATGTTTTTATAAATGAACTGCACCTTCATAAGATGTATCCATCAGCTTAATAATGTAATAAAACATTCCTCATTCATTTTGTGACACTGTATTCTTTTATGTATTCACAATAGCACTCGAGATGCTCAGTTGGTGCCATTATATTTTAGTATGTAAGGCCAGCAGATGGCGATATAGCTCACTGATTGCAAACAAGATGCTGTGACCTGTACATATTACTATGGTAAAAATCATTTCTGTGAAAATACCAGTTTCTACAGATATTTTACAACTGTAAAATCATAACGAATATGGAATCAGAACCAATTCCTAATTCAAAACTAGTTGCCATTTTGTGTTTTTTTTTATTTTTTTTTATTTTTGACGACAGTAGTGGTTGTATTTATTTTTATTTGTTATTTATTAATTTTTTGTGGCAGCAGTAACTATGGTTACTATGGTCAATTATTGTAAGGGCAGTTCACAAACAGTATAACTATTTTATATAACGAAATATATAATTACTATAACATTATAACATTTTTTCGCATGGAACAATTACTGTAAGAAAAATAGCGATCGCATTTTTTTTATTTTTGACGACAGTAGTGGTTGTATTTATTTTTATTTGTTATTTATTAATTTTTTGTGGCAGCAGTAACTATGGTTACTATGGTCAATTATTGTAAGGGCAGTTCACAAACAGTATAACTATTTTATAGCTATTTTATATAACGAAATATATAATTACTATAACATTATAACATTTTTTCGCATGGAACAATTACTGTAAGAAAAATAGCGATCCCTTTAAAGTATCGCTGTTTTTAAAAGCTTTTAATTATTGTTATTTTTTAATTATTATAATTAGTTGATAAACTTTACAAAGCCTCATATTTGTGTATATGGGTGATTCTACCCTCTGGCTCTGCTCCAGTTTTTAAGGGCGTATGTAAAGGCCAGTGTTCAGGTATTTTGAGGGCGACATGTTTGACGCACCAATCAGAGCGTCGCGTTGAGCTGTTGCGCAGTCTGTCGCGTGCTGTGCGCTCGGAGGATGCGCGCTTGTTTGGGATGCTCGCAATAGTTCAGGACAGAAACAGACACACCACGAAAACGAAAGGCGCGACTCTCCTGAGCACTGGAGCAACATCCTCTACTGCCCCCCGGTCATGTCCGTCCATTCTGAGCTCTGCCATAGATGATTATTAAGGTAAGTTCTGTTGAATAAATTAGATAAAGACACTTACTGGGGCTTTGTAGTGCTGTGCCACTATTGCCACTATATCTGTCAGGAACGAATACGCTCTTGACAACTTCTTTGTGTATGTTGTTATAAACCGCAGAATGAAATGAACTCATTATACGTTTGCAAGTGTTTAGCTGTGTTTGTACTGTTACCTCACAGAGTCGCACCTGTTGCCAGTCGCATGTGCAGTTCAGTCTGTGCTTTACACAAGTTATTAACGAGCCGCTCAACCTCAGGTAGGTCTGTAGGAGTCTATGAAAGCTAAAAAATTAGACATTTTCACCCTACACAGGAAAAAGGGCAGTTATTTCTCCTGGCGTTGATTCTAAAAATTGTTGAAATCATATGTAGCCAGTAGTCATATTACTAACTTAAATTTAGTGTATTTAGATGTTACCACATTTTAAGTTACCTCACAGGTTAGAGTGGGTATTTCCAGCATCCCCCCTTAGAGGTACCCTTCGAAAGCAATGATGGCCTGAGATACCCCCCAGTCAGCTTTGACACTCACTGCTTGCCTTTTAATCTTTTATAAATTCATAGATGGAAACCTAGATAGATCGAAGTATCTTTTTTCAGTCCACCCAACTGATTCTCTATGTGTTCTAATGTGATCTAACAATGATTGTAATCAGATTTCATAACTGAAACTACAATGTGAAAATCAGCAGTTGTTAACTTCAGCTGATCTGACTATTAAGAACAACATTCTTTGCCATAACCTAATGTACTCAGGTTGATTCAGTCAAATGTATAGGCTATTGTTTTGACTGTGAATCAGATAATTTACCTTTTGAAGCACATTATTAACATATTTTACAGAATAAAAATATATTGCCTGGCACACACAAATTATTTGTAGGTGCATGGAATGAAAGTATGACATAAACTAGTAAAAACACCAGTTTGAGGGTAGTAGATTGGCTGAAATGCTGAATTTATAAATGCAGGATTTAAATATTTTTAACTAGGAAACTTTACAGCACAACCCCCTCAATACTCTTGAATGTCTCATTAGTTTTTTTTTTGTTAAGTTATAGTTTTATTATTTTTCATATAATTTCTGCTATTGTCCACTGAATTGACACTGCTTTCGGCTAGTCTATACTCTATAGATCATCTCATAAAGTGGCCTGTTAAAAATTTCTGTAGCAGAGTAATACTTAGAGTCTTGGATTACATGAAAGTCACGATTGTCTGGTGGAAGTCTGTGTGCGGTCAAAGTGGAGCTGATTAAACGGTAACCCGTCTAGCTCAGAAAAGGTGTTGTCTTTCGAAATGGAAAAAAGAAACAGAATATTTAGTTACAATCCTTGGTGCGGTCAGCGAGTAACGTGGGTAAACATGTCTGCAGGGAGACTGCACACATGATTGTGTCGTGGTGAGGATGATAATGCTGATGAGAATGCTGGAGGTTGAGCAGAAGTGTTTCTGTCCTGAAGACTGTCTCTTACAGTGAAAAGTGTGGATAAATGAGTGTGAGTTCACGTGACGGAAGATTCATGCAAGAGAAAGTAACTCATTGATCCTATCCAGTTACGTTAACATCCACCAGTCCCAGAATTTGCATTCCTAACTGTACACTGTTTTCCAGTGTTGTATTTCAACACTCTTGTGTCTCAAAAATTCCTACAGAGCAATCACTTGGAAATGCAAGCACAACAGACACTATCCAATAGCAGCATCTCCCACATGGGCACATGCACACACACACACACACACACACACACGTTAGTGGTTAACCTCCCTGGGATGGAGGGCCACCTCTAAACGGTAAAGTATCCGTGAAGTTCTGTAAGAGACAGAAACATGAGACTCGGCTTGAGTCCAGTATGGCAGACCATCTTTACAGCAGCACGTTGACATACACCATATAGATGCTGAGTCAAAGATGTGCATATGTTCAAAGCCAGCACATCTGTTTTCAACACTTAATAATGTGAAATGTTTCTTGAGCACCAAATCATGTTATACTGAAGACTGGAATAATGGTTGCTGAAAATTCAGCTTTGCCACAGAAATAAATCACATTTTAAATCAAGTAAAATAGGAAGCAGTCATTTCAAATTATAAAAAACATGTTTTTACAGTATTTTTTTATTAAAATATGTGCAGATTTGGTAAACGTGCAAGACATTTCCTTCAAAAAGTAATCCAGCAACACTTTATTAATATTTATTTATAAACACTTTAAACATTTTAAACCAATGCATTTGGGCACACAGGCTTTCATCAGATTTAGAAGAATAATAAATAAACCCTTTAAATAAATAAATCCTTTAAATTCAAACTTTAATAAACTTTCAAGAACAGAAAAACACAAAAACCTTCCTTCTTTTCTTGATATGGTCTTTTTTCTTCTAGTAGATAGTTGTATGAGTTTTACCTCCTTGGTTGGTTTGAACTTTAGTTTTTATTTTCACTCACTTTCTTTCAACGATGAAAACTGTGTTTTGTGTTTTAGCACAAAAGGTTTGTGTTATTAAATGCATTTGAACAAAGTGTTGCTGGTTTACTCTTGTCTGCAAATGTTTTGCTACTTCCATGCACTACTAATCCAGTCCATTCTCTCTCTTTCCGTCTTTCCCACTCACTTGCACACACTCCTTATTTCTCTGTGCTTAGGCTGGTAAATAGGATGTAGTTTAAGTAGCCCTGAGCACGCAGCCAGACAGGTGTTTTTTCTGCTCTTTGGACAGGTAATGCAGTGTTTGCATTGCCTGCAGAATGTGATACTCTGGGAGTGAGGTAAGAGTGAAATGGAGCTCTTTAGAGTACATTGGCACAGGAGGAAATATAGACAGAAGGGTTGAGCTAGTATAAATGAGAGGACATCAATGGTGGTTCAGCTCACATAATACAATCAAATACCTAACAAATATAAATGAAACATTTGGTTTTCTGTGATGGAATGTGTACTGTGATTCACCATGCTTGTTGTTGTGGGAAAAAGTGTGTGTGTGTGTGTGTGTGACGGATGCTATAGTCTTTATATAGAATCATGCTCCTCCTATAGGTGTGATTGTCAGAAAGAGTGTTATGTTATTCAATTTCAGTTATCACATCTGTCTGTAATGGGATTTTTACCGCTATCACCTGATACTGGACATTTAATTGTTTCCGCCTACGTTAAGGTATACAGCATTATCCAGCACTAACTTAAAGGGATGGCGATACATTATGGCAAAGATTTAACCCTTAAACAGCTATTTGCTTTTACACCGCATGTGAACATGTAATGATAGCAGAGCTGTGGAAAAAGTTAATTTCTTGAAACAAATTATTTTTAATGCTACTTGGAAATGTGCTTTAACAAACTGTCTTATTTAACACCCAACTAATCATTCAAATCCATTGGTTATAACTCTTTGAGTTCTGTTCTGAATCTAACCACCATCTAAAAGTGCTCCCCACATTATCATTATGAGCACTTACAGAAAATATTTTAAAGAGACTATTTATCCATCTTTTATACTGTGCACTAAATTTACTTGTAGCATTTAAACTATGTGTTATATATTTGTAATATTGACTATTTATTTGTTATTGTCCGTAACATTAACAACCTATCATACTAGCCAGTATTTCAGCATACTGATAATACTTTATATTTTGTAATATAAGACCTGAGAAGAACAAGAATTCATATGCAAATAATTATGCTAGTCATGCTTAAATAAAATGTTAAATAAATGTTCTTAGTAATTCATTGAAATAAGTCTCTTATGCTCAGCAAGGCTGCATGTATTTGATAGAACAGTAATATTGTATAGTATTGTTTCAATTTAAAACAACTGTTTTCTATTTTAATATATTTTGAAATGTAATCTATGCCTGTAATGGTAAAGGTGCATTTTCAGCAGCCTTTACTTTAAGTGCTTTACCTTAAGTGTCACATATTCTCCTTCATATTCTTGCTTGTTACATTTTTCATTTTTTTTATCTGCAAATACAGACAACTTGGATTGCAAGCTTTTTGCAGGCTACAGTTTTTGTCCGAAATAAATCCATTCTCATGCAAGAAAGCCTGTCTCTCGTGTGATCTTACGTTATTACCCGTATCAATTATCACATGTATTTGGTTGTAATAAGTGACCCCCTGTCGCCTGATTCGTCGTGTGCACATAACAGCAACTAGATGCAACCCCAGACAGTCGTGCAGTGTGAGAAAAGCAGAGACTCAACAACTTTGAAAATCGTGCAATGTGTGCCCGGCATAATATGCTGGTTTGGTGCTCAAGAAGCATTTCTTCTTGTTGTTATTATTATTATTATTATTATTATTATTATTATTATTATTATTATCAATGCTGAAAATGG
The DNA here is from genome assembly GCF_001515645.1 of Sinocyclocheilus grahami. NCBI lineage: Eukaryota > Metazoa > Chordata > Actinopteri > Cypriniformes > Cyprinidae > Sinocyclocheilus > Sinocyclocheilus grahami. The sequence continues at coordinate 1,156,079 of NW_015505394.1, read as the reverse complement.
TTGTGCTGCTTAATATTTTTGTGGAAATAAAATATTAGAAAAATATTTCAGAGTTCTTTGATGATTAGAAAGTTCAAATGAACAGTATTTATATGAAATTAATTTTTTTCTAACAATGAAAAAAAATGTACTGTCATTTTTGATTAATTTAATGCATCCTTGCTGAATAAAAGTATCAAAAAAGTATTTTTTATTTTTTTTTATCTTACAAACCCCAAACTTTTTAACTGTAGTATACCTGTACTCTACATTTCATCATTCTATGTTTCCAATGTATTAATATGTGTATATGACATGCAGGTTGTTGTTCACTACATTTTCTTTGGTGTGCTTCTACCACAGCTTCCTACACAGGCACACTCTTGACAGAGTGGGATGAGAATGAAATAATGCGGGTCCTGAGCTGAAGCTCTGTAGCTGCTGCTGAAGTATTGCCATTGCTTTGGCTCTCACTCAGAGCTCTACCTAAATCTTGCCTCTTGAGGTTACCTGAGTCCATCCACCGCAAAATACCACCCCATGAGGCACTAGTAAGTCATTTGAGATTGTTTTGACTTGAGCTGCCTCAACCGCATTTACATATTCTGTGTTTCATTGAAGAATTTGAGTGGAAATCAAAATGTCAATAGCAAATGCCATCTTAACCAAATGGTCAACAGCTCCTGTCTAGGTGTGCATGAATCTCAGCCTAGAACCGCAGTCAACGTTCACTAAAAAGTGTCATCCCACCACAAATGTTTTGTATTATTTATTATTCCAGTCTTTCCAAACTGCCAGTCTAGAAGTTTATGTTCATGTGTATTGGTCAGACATAGTGTGATTTAGACCGCATTTGTCTGAGCATGAGTGTGTATCTGGTGTGTGAGTGCTGTGCTAAATATTGCATAACGGCAGTGTCGTGATGAGTGGCGGGTGAAGTTGAGACTGCAGATCCTTCTAGAGTAACGCTGGCTAGGATGAGGGGCCACCGTAACACACACCACAAGACCTGAGCTCTCAGCCTTCCTGCTGCAGTCTGATCAGTGTGTATGTATGTGTGTCTCTCTCAGTCTAATACAGTCTGGTTTATTTGTCTATGTATGTGTGAGCATGTATGCTTGTCTCACATGTGCAAGTCTGTTGATCTGCTTCGTCTTTGTCTTATGTTAGATCTGTGAAGTGATCTGCTGGTCTCGGTTTGGTTCGTCCCACTTATAGAGGACCATGTAATATGCAACATGCAAAACTGCAGCAGGTCAATCACGTGATTCCAGGTCAAATGATCAAGCACAGTTTCCGATCCGAACACTTGATCTAAATATGTCATTAGTTAACCACCTGATCTTAGATCGATCTGCAACAGGTTAATTATTTAATGCATGGATGGAGACAATGAAATCAAGAGTTGAGTTTCTCAATGCAAATGCCCATGTTAGTGTGTCAGTCACTTGCACCGTCTGTGTGCATGTGCCCTGTTGAGTGTGTACACATGACTGTGCGTGGTTCTGTTTAAAATACCAGGTCAGACAGCAAATGTTTGTATAAAAAATTTTATTTGGTTAAAAAAATCTTTCTTCTGCTACAACCAAAAATAAATAAATAAAATAACTTACAAGCTGATGTCATATTTAACATGCATCATCATCAGCATCCATTGTATTGATTCAAAATTGCTTAAAAGTGACAGTAAAGACATTTATATTGTCACAAAATATTTTTATTTCAAACAAATGCTTTTGCACTCGTATCAGGTTTTCCACAAAAATATTAAGCAGCACAAATGTTTTCAATATTGATAGTAATAAAAAATGCTTGAGCACCAAATCAGCATACTGGCCCCAGATTGTTTAATGCTACTGTGAACATAATTTACATTTTATGTGGCACATTGTACTTTGTTGTAATTTGGTAAGGTGTTACAGGTCTAGTTTAGTGTGTTTAATGACAGCTATATATGAAGTTGGTGATAATTAGAGGTGTGTGTGTGTGTGCTGGTGGTGAGTAGAGAATGGAGAAAAGAGAGGGCAATGTACTGAGATTATGGTGTATTGATACTGAAAGCAGATCTCTGATCACAGTGTGAGTGTGTGTGTGTGAGTGTGTTTACCTCATTGGCAGGTGTTCCTTGGAGACAGATGGAACACTGTTCTAGTACTGACTTTTAAAAGACTGGCTTAAATGTTTTTTTTTGTTTTTGGGACACACATGGACAGTCAAATAAAGTTGACTGGCTATGCTTAAGTGCTATTGTGATTTATTGATGTTATGGGAGAATTCTGTGACCGATTTAAGGGTTCATTATTGACTAAACTAATTTGTTAAAGCATTAGAATGCTGGCAGACTTTTACAGTATCTTTGAATCTTTCTGGACTGATCCAAAATATCATAAATACTAGAGAAATAAAAAATAACTGTGCATAAAATTAGTTTGCATTTAGTTCATTAGTTGTGTGTTTGGATTTGTATTGTTTGTGTAAGTGTTTATAAAGGACAGCATTGTGGTGTTAATACTATGGTGAGGTACAGTATACAGTATATCATGCTTTCTATGAGTGTTTGTGTTTGTGGCTGCTTTACACAACTCTAGGTCAATTGTTTCACGTTTTCCTTCCACTATTACGTAGTCAAGTGCGTGTGAGTGTGTGTAATCAGTATTGGATGGCAAATACGATAGAGCCTCCTAGAGAGAGAAAGAAGGTGTTAAAGCACACTCACTCTCATAAATGCCTCTCAATCCACAGGGCAGCAGCAGCTCAGTAGTTGTCAGTGTGGCTAAGAATTGAAAATGAATTCATGGAATCTTGAAGATTTATTGAAGATTAGATGGATGTTGACTAAACTCACTAATATTGAAAAATGAAGTTAAACTTAATTGTTTTTTAACCTAAGAGTGGTGCCAACATTACAATCATTATTAAATTAATTAAAGGGGTCCTATTAGGCTCTTTTACAAAGTCTTGATTTTGTTTTGGGGGTGTACTAGAACAGGCTCTCATACTAGGTTGTTCGAAAAACACATTATTTTTCACATATTTTACATGATTACAACACCTCTCTCCCCAGTCTGGCATGAACGACTCGAATAGTTCCTGTATCAAATGAAGGCCCGCCTTCTGAAATACGAAATATGCTGTGATTGGTTAGCTGGGCCAGTGTGTGTTGTAATTGGCAGCGCTCGGCGCCCGGTCGGGAAATGTCACGTGTAAATATTGCGTCAAAATCAAATCAATTTGAGCGCGATTTAAACCCGGATGATTGTAACCACTCTACGTTCATCTGCCTTGGGAAAGCTAGCGTGTCTCCGACATTGTGATAACATTCGTTGCCTTCTCTAGTGCAGCTCAACCAGGTCTCGTCCCATTCGTCGGTATTTGTGATTTCACAAATCCAGGAAAATATGCGTTGTAGTCCAAACAAGTCGTTCGTTGTAGTTTTTGAAAAGTGATTTCTGTTCAGTAAAATATCTCCTTTTGAAGTGGACTTTGAGCTTTGTAATTTTGCAGATCTTTTTTATGCTCAATCAGCAACATTACAAACTAACTAAAATTGAAAAAGTGAAAAAGCATAATAGGACCCCTTTAATTTTTATCATTTTAAGTAGTTAGTTATTAAATGTTTATTGTAGCAAATCAGCTGAAAATGAGGCATTTAGTAAAATTGTGGATGTTTCCTCTCCTTTCACTTTACCTAACCGTCCTCTTCATTTTACTTTGTCTCTCTCACGTTTCCTAGAACAGATCCTCTCCTTTCTCCGTCTATCTCCCTCTCTGTCTCCCTCTGTCACTTTCTCTCTCTGGTGGTGGTAATCTTAACCACTAAAAGGTGCTAACTCCTATTAAGCTGTCAGAGCTCTGTGTGTAAGCCAATCCGGCCAATCACTTATCAGCGGCACTGACAGACTGAAACAGTGTCATCGTGGTAATCGGAGACATTTCTGTTTCAGCACACACACACTTACCTGCACACAAACATACACACGCATAACTGTAAGGGATTAAATGTATACATGCTCACTTAGACACATACACAATCAAACACATGCAACGTCACCCAACATCTACAAAAACATACAAGACACTTTCATACACGCAGGTTATTTTTGAACAGTGGTGTAGAGTAGCACAGTAAAGCTGAGGTCCAGGTAACCATAGTGCAGCCTAGAAAGTGAAATATGACCACATAGTTCAGTCCAGCACGTCACTCTCAATCTCTACCACACACCACACAGGTGACGGGTGACATGAAGAAACGATTAGAGGAAAATAAGAAAGGCAGAAATTAAGATAAAATTAATTAATGTATAAACGGATGTGTTATGTTATAATGTGTTAACATTATAAATGTCTTTGTCACTTTTGATCAATTAAAAGCATACTGCCCCCCAGTGTGTTTATCTTCATTTCTGAATATTACTGCCTGTTTCTCTCTTTCTCTGTTTGCATTTAAAGGGGTCATCGGATGCCCATTTCTCACAAGTTGATATGATTCTTTAGGGTCTTAATGAAAAGTCTGTAACATAATTTGGTTAAAATTTCTTAATGGTAGTGTAAAAAACACCTTTTTTACCCTGTCAAAATCAGCTCTTTTCAGAGCAAACCGTTTTGTAACATTTTCCTTTAAATGTTAATGTGCTCTGCTGACCCTGCCCCTCTCTTCCGAGCCGCTCTCTGAGGGACTGTTTACTTTGGCTGCATTCATCGTGAAATTAGCACATTATTAGGAAAGGCAATTTGCAAAGATTCATTAAAAAACCTTATACTCACTTCTTTTGTAGGTGAAGCTGAATCACAAATGATTCGCGTGAACATAGACGCATTTATGTAGTTCGGGGGCGCATTCCCTTCAAAAACAATGTAATCCACTTCGTCTTCAGCGGCTCAGATGTCGGGAGTAAATGACCACAGCTATGCTCATTATTACATCCAACAACAGAACACCTCAATCGCTTAGGAGTCATTCTTGTCTACATCTGCTCCGGCGGTGAAACAATGGCGGACTGATGACAGCTCACTCAGGGCGGGTCTGAGGTAAGACGCCAGTCCAGTCTGTGCTGAAACGCTATTGTGGGAGGGGCCTGTCTGTGTGACGTCACACTGACAGGCATCTGAGATCGGCTCGATTTGAGAGAAGGGTAAAGATTTTAGTAGATAAAAAAAAACACTGGGTGGATTTGTATCATTATAGGGTGGTTGTGTACACACACTGCCAACACACATTACAGTTCAAACAACTTGTAAAAGTGCATGTAGCATCCTATGACCCCTTTAAGTTACTTTTTATAGTAATTTTTATATAAAAGACGTTTCTTTTGCTGCTTTGCAACCATTGGGATTTCCCGTAGTTAATAGTTTATAAATCATTTACTTATTTAAAGCTGAAAGCATGATGTGTGTTTATGTTTTTCTTTCATTTTAATGGTGCCACTGCTGCCAGTCCAGCTGTAGTATTTGTCTCATGGATCCATTAGGTTGGACTACCTGTGTCCAGCGCGGGCCAGGCATGACTTATGAACCACTGATAAGACCTATCGTTTAGATTAGGATTGAGATGGCCTCACACACTCAACCACATTGTTATTCACGTGGTATCCACATATAGACATTGAGCCTTATTAAAAAAACACAAGCAGAATTTCTTTATAAATAATTTGTAAAACCAGTCTTATGTTAATTGTTGCACTATATAACAAAAATGCACACACACTTTTTGTTTGACTGAGCATGCTTTGTATAAAAATAACACCACTCTCCTTTTCTCTCTGTCAATCTTCCAACCACAAGAGGAGAGCCATTCTGGTCGCCATATCTGGTCATGGCTCCTCTTCTACTCTTCCACCTTCTCCTCCTTCTCCTTCACTCTCCACAGGTATGTGCGGGTGAAGGTGCTCATGGGAACAGCAACAGTAGTGCAGATGGCCCCAAAAGATCCTGTTTTGAGAAAGTCACATGTCAACCAGGGATTTTGCTTCCTGTGTGGCTGCCACGTGACCCCTCACTGGCAATGCAGGCACTGAGAGCAGTGATCTACTTTGCATTTCTTCTCTACATGTTCCTGGGTGTGTCCATCATTGCTGATCGCTTCATGGCTGCCATCGAGGTCATCACCTCACAGGTGCACAGCAGCACAAAATAAACACAACAAAAAGTCCATTAATTAATGTAGTATATATATACTGTATATATATATATATATATATATATATATATATATATATATATATATATATACACACACACAAAACATTCTACATGCATATCAAGGCTATATTTATTTGATGAACAATAAAGTAAACACATGATCCTTCAGAAAGTATTCTAATATGCTGATTTGTTTAAGAAACATTTCTTATTATTTTCCATGTTGAAAACAGTTGTGCTGCTTAATATTTTTGTGTAAATTGTGTTACATTTACAGGAGTCTTTAATGAATAGAAAAGTTTTTTTGAAATAGAAATGTTTTTGTAACATTATAAATGTCTTTACTGTCATTTTTGGTCAATTTAATGCATCCTTGCTGAATGAAAGTATTAATGTCTTTAAAAACAAATAAGATTTAATGCATTGTTATTAAAACAATTTCATTAATTTCATATATTTTCCAGCTAAAAAGACTATTATATTGTGATTACATACTTTTATCACGATAAAGATGACTTCTAGCTTGATATCATATTGGTGGGCTCTATGACAAAAATATATTTTTTTAAATACTTGATGTGTCATATAGGAGAAGGAGGTAACTGTGACAGGTGCAAATGGAGAAAAGACGGTAATGAAAGTAAGAGTCTGGAATGAAACTATCTCCAACCTCACTCTGATGGCTCTGGGTTCATCGGCCCCTGAGATCCTGCTGTCAATAATAGAGGTATGCACACATTTTCAAAACAAACCAGCAACTCTCATCACTCAGTAGTTTTGCACAAAAGACGTGAAGGCCTAGTTGTTGCTGTTTTTTTTCAGGTTAATTATTAAACGACTGACAGACACACTCACCTTATCACAGTGATGACTTCAGCTGCTATTCATCCATGTATAAACATAATTTAACTCAATGTGGTTTGACACAGGGGTCGGTCAACTTAAATATTTCAGCTGGCAGACAGGGATCATTTTACTTCTCCAGAATTGCTTCTGGAGAATTAAGAAATGGTTCCCCAGAAATGTCTAATTTTTACAAGAATTTAATCTTTCCTAAAACCTTAAAAAATAAAGCAACCTGCAGAGTAGTACAAATCATACTACTGTACATACCATAGCTCCAAAAGTAGAACATTCTTTGTAGAATGTTCTCACCAAAGGTAACATTTCGAGCCATGGTTCTTCACTTCATCAGACAAGGACCTTTTTTTTTTTTACCTGAAGTGTATGTGTCATACTTTAAAATATATTGTATATTAAATTATACATTATTACTTGCTTTGGACACATAGCGGCCCCTGAGATCCTGCTGTCAATAATAGAGGTATGCACACATTTTCAAAACAAACCAGCAACTCTCATCACTCAGTAGTTTTGCACAAAAGACGTGAAGGCCTAGTTGTTGCTGTTTTTTTTCAGGTTAATTATTAAACGACTGACAGACACACTCACCTTATCACAGTGATGACTTCAGCTGCTATTCATCCATGTATAAACATAATTTAACTCAATGTGGTTTGACACAGGGGTCGGTCAACTTAAATATTTCAGCTGGCAGACAGGGCTCATTTTACTTCTCCAGAATTGCTTCTGGAGAATTAAGAAATGGTTCCCCAGAAATGTCTAATTTTTACAAGAATTTAATCTTTCCTAAAACCTTAAAAAATAAAGCAACCTGCAGAGTAGTACAAATCATACTACTGTACATACCATAGCTCCAAAAGTAGAACATTCTTTGTAGAATGTTCTCACCAAAGGTAACATTTCGAGCCATGGTTCTTCACTTCATCAGACAAGGACCTTTTTTTTTTTTTTTACACCTGAAGTGTATGTGTCATACTTTAAAATATATTGTATATTAAATTATACATTATTACTTGCTTTGGACACATAGTAGTATTGTTTTCTGCTCTGTCTGTGTGTGACAGGTGTGTGGACATGGTTTTGAGTCAGGAGAACTGGGTCCTGGCACCATAGTCGGCAGTGCTGCATTTAACATGTTTGTGATAATCGGAGTGTGTGTGTGCGTGATACCTGATGGAGAGGTGAGGAAGATTAAACATCTCAGAGTCTTCTTTATTACTGCATTCTGGAGCATCTTCGCCTATATCTGGCTCTACCTCATCCTTGCAGTCATAAGCCCTGGCATTGTACAGGTATGTGTATGTGTGTGTGTAAGCAGAACATGTTTATAAAATGTGGATGTAGATGTTTATATGTGTGTGTTGGTAAATGTCTTGCCTAATTGAATTAACTTCTTTTATTGTGTGTGTGTGAGGTCTGGGAGGCTCTGGTCACTCTTTTCTTCTTCCCTGTGTGTGTCATAATGGCTTGGATCGCTGATCGGCGCCTGCTCTTTTACAAGTACTTGCACAAGCGTTACCGTGCCAATAAACGTCATGGTATCATTGTGGAGATCGAGGGTGACCTAGCACCCAGAGGCATTGATGCCATCATGGGAGAAAAATATCAAAACAGCACCACTAGTGTCAATATGGAGAACACCAAAGAACCCGAACAGGACAGAGAGGAGGTGAGAGAGCAAATCAAAACAGAGAGAAAAAAATCTTAATGAGTTTCTTCTATGAGTGAAATTGTGGTGAATGTTCTTGTGTTCCAGTGGATTCCAGGTCCTTCAGGGATTCTTGTTGGACAACTGGTCAAATATCTTTGTATAATGATTTGCAAATTAGTTTTTTTTTAATGATTCATACTTTTTATTTTCTTCAATGGGCAAAACAATACATTTCATTTACAGATTATTAAGGCCCCGTGTCCACCAAAGCGTTTTTAGCCAGCTGAAAACGTCAGACGCTCTGCTGAAAATGCCAAGCTGTGAGCGTTTGAGAGCGCTTCTGCAGCGCAGTGTTTTTTTCAGTTGAGATGCTTTGGTTGCTATGATAATGAATATCGGCAGAAATAATGTGGCAGAAGCATTGTGAATTAAATGTTGCAAGCATTATTTTTCACATCAATATTCATAGTAGAAAAACGTGGCGCTCCCATTGAAAACAATTGCAAAAATACGCCAGCCTCGGGGAAAAAACGCTTTGGTGGACACGTGGCCTAAGTGCTTTGTCAAACGCCTTCCCCCTAACCCACCCAAACAACGTGTCAGTCACAATTTTATGTAGATTGCTAGCATAAATCCAATAAACACAAATAAATGCAATAAACTTAAAATAAAAACAAAACAAAAAGCACAGAACAACACAGAATTAATTATTTACACTCTTACAATGTGTCTCACCACCAGGACGTAACCCTTCATCCCCAAGAAACGTCAAATATTTACTCTCTGTCATAAGCATCCATTTTTTCAAGTAATCTGTACAACATTTTTTCATACGCTGCCACCATCCCAATGATTTGCAAATGTATATATTTGACTGTTGTCCCTGGCAACCAATCACCTACATTGTGACAGTTATATATTTTTATTCAAAACTTTTTGGTCAGTAAGATTTTTTTTCTTTGAAAGAATTAGTATTTCTATTCAGCAAGGATGCATTGAATTTATCAAACGTGACAGTAAAAAAATTCATAATATTACAAATATTTCTAATAAATGTTGTTCTTTTGAACTCTCTATTCATCAGAACTGTTTTCAACATTAAAAATAATAAGAAATGTTTCTGGAGCACCAAATTAACCTTTTTGGAATCATGTGACACTGAAGACTAGAGTAATGATGCTAAAAACCAGCTTTGCCATCACAGGAATACATTACATTTTAAAATATATTAAAATAGAAACCAATTATTTTAAATTGTAATAATATTTCACATTATTACAGATTTTTTTATTGTATTTTTGATCAAATAAATGCATCCTTGATAAGCATAAGAGACTTTCAATATAGTAATTTTTAGAATAGTTATAGGACTAGTCATATAGTAAGAAGGATAATGTACAGTCACTCTTTTACAAACCTAATCACTCTAACAAAGTTTGTTTTACAATAAAGACCGACTGGATGTCATTTCTCACATATGAAGATGTTGAACAGGAAATTGAAATGAAACATTTTTGGAGGTTACCATGACTGTCTGTGGTTATAGGTGATCCGCATGCTTAAGGAACTGAGAGAGAAGCATCCAGATAAAGACCTGGATCAGCTGATTGAGATGGCAAACTACACCACCATGCAGAAGCAGCATAAAAGCCGGGCCTTTTACCGAGTGCAGGCAACACGCATGATGATCGGTGCTGGCAATGTACTAAAGAAACATGCAGCAGCTGAACAGGCAAAACGAGCAGCTGGAGATTCAGCGGAGAATGACCTGGCCACCTGTTCTCACATCGCTTTTGAGCAGGCACAGTATCAGTGCAGTGAGAACTGTGGGAGCATCAGTCTATGGGTCTGCTTACAGGGGGGAACCGGCACCAGAACCTTCCACGTCGATTACAGGACAGAGAATGGGTCAGCCAGTTCTGGGGCAGATTATGAGTATTGTGAGGGAACATTTATATTTCAGCCTGGAGAGACACGCAAAGAAATAAAGGTGAGAGAAACACAAAATGGTGATGTCTGATCCATGAACAGAATGTGCTTTTGAAATACTTCAAATCAATACAGTCTGCAGAGTAAGTCATTGTGTTATTTTGTTCGGTCGTATTTGACTCACATTAAAAATGAATCAGTTCTTTCTAAGTTAACACACAAATTGATATAATCCAAAACAGCAATAAACAGAAAATGTTGCTAAAATAACAATTTAAATAATTAACATGATGACTGATGATGAAAAAAAATCTGATTAAAAGAAACAGCTTGGTAAATGAATGATTCAAATGTAGCATGTAAAAACTAAATATATATATTTGTAATTAATACAAGGATGCATTAAATTGGTCAATAGTGACAATCAAGACTTTTATAATATGAAATAAGTATATTTAAATTAAATGCTGTTCTTTTGAACGTGAAATATTAAGCAGCACAACTGTTTTCAACATTGTTAATAATAAGAAATGTTTGTTGAGCATCAAATAAGCATATTAGAATGATTTGTGAAGTATCATGTGATACTGAAGACTGGATTAATGGCTGCTAAAAATTCTGCTTTGTATTCACAGGAATAAATTACATTTTAAAATATATTAAAATAGAAAATTTATTATTTAAAATTATTTAAAGTTATAATAATATTTTAGAATATTACTGTTTTCACTCTATTTTTGATCAAATACATGCAGCCTTGAAGTAAATAAGAGACCTTATTCAAAAACATTTTAAACGGTACTATATGTTTTTGAGTTGAATATGACTCTTAAGTTGCATGTGCATATTTTTTTATAGGTGGGCATTATCGATGATGATGTGTTTGAGGAAGATGAACACTTCTTTGTGCGTCTCTCAAACCTGCGAGAGTGTGAGGGCGGGACCAACACTGATGGTGCCCGACTGGTTGAACCCTTCGTAACCACCGTAACTATTTTGGATGATGACCATGCGGGAGTCTTCGCGTTTAGTCAGCGGGAGCTCTGCGTGGGTGAATGTTCAGGTGTGGTAGAGGTGCCTGTGAACCGGACATCAGGTGTGCGCGGGACTGTGATGATTCCATATCACACAGAGGATGGTTCTGCGCGCCAAGGAGTTGATTATGAGCACACACAAGGAGAGCTAGAGTTTACCAATGAGCAAACTAGGTAAAAGTTCACAATTTTAAATTCAAATTTTACCTTTACACACAAAATGTGAGCATGTTCTGTTTACTTCTTGGATACACACAAATAAATTCACTGCCAAATTCACATAAAATTTTAATTTATGTAAAAATTATTATAAGTTATATGTGTTAAAAATGTAGTGTATATACTCTTTAATGCATGAGTGCATGTGTGTTGTATTGATTGTGGAGTATTTTGGTAAGTATCTCAATAAGCAGTCTGACTGTAGCATTTTGTGACAGTGTATGTTGTTCAATGTATGTTGAAAATGTAGTGTATATACTCTTTAATGCATGAGTGCATGTGTGTTGTATTGATTGTGGAGTATTTTGGTAAGTATCTCAATAAGCAGTCTGACTGTAGCACTTAAAACCTGCAATTATGGGCCATTGTGGACCATTACAACCCATTAATACACTTCACTCTGTGTCGCAAGTTCAGTGACGCAGGTAGTGACGATTCTCTCCGGCCAATCAGTGATCAGCAGAGTTTACACGTCACGTTTTGGTAATGGTACGGTTCACTTGGAACCTCAACCGAGGTGGTACTGAAAAAGTACCAGGTACTGTACCCAGTGGAAAACCCCCCAAAAGTGAACTGTACCGTGCCGTACCATGCAGTGGAAAAGCGCCATAACATATGCAGTGCATTTATGATGTATAAGGTATTATAAGTTAACATACATTAACGTTCAAAAGGTTTTGTGTACATATCTTATGCTCACCAAGACTGCATGTATTTGACAGTAAACTTTAGACAGTAAAAGAGTAATGTGAAATATTATTACAATTTGAAATTACAGTTTTCTATATTTGTAATTTATTACTGTGATGCCAAAGCTAAATTTTCATCTATTACTACATTGCTGATTTGGTGTGCAAGATGCATTTCTTTTTATTGTTATCGATGTTGAAAGCAGTTGTGATGCTTAATATTTTTGTGGAAACCATGATGCACGTTTTCAAAAGAACAGCATTTATTTGAAACAGAAATATTTGTCACAATGTAAAAGTCTTTACTGTCACTTTTGATCAATTTAATGCATCCTTGCTGAATAAAATAATACATTTCTTTTAAAAAGTAATATTACTGACTTTTGAACGGTACTGTATGTCAGTTTATATATCATATAAGTCATGTTTTAAAATCTGATTTAATTACATTTTTCAAAATCCACAATAAGCATTATGAAAGACTTTTAGTTAAAAATGCAATACTCTGAAATATTATACTGAGCTGTAATTTTGTAATAACCTAATATTAAACCTCATTATACATAGCCATCACTCAGCATACAAACATCCTCTATTATTTCTCACTATGCCGTCACTTTTCATTTGCACCACTAGAGGTCTCTTCTACCCCAGTACTAGTTGCATACACCTATTTTTGTCACCTTAATGCTGTTTTCCTATAATCCCTGCCTAATACTTTCAGACCCCAACATGTTTGTGTACCACATCGTTTCTAATATGTTCTGTAGTCTTCCGTGTGGACTGTTGGGGTTTTGAACTTTGGACTGTTGGTTTGATGTGTACGCTGATGGATCCTACTCAGACGTCAAAGTTACTGTCAGTTTCAATTAGCTAATAATGGCTTCTGAGCAGCAAATGTTTATTTATTTTATTGTTAAAAATACATTTTAACCCAGGATTTATCCTGGGCTGAAAGGTTACATTGATGCCGGTCTCTGTATTCTCATACAAATTCAGTTTTAGTTCTTCAGTTCATTTGGAGATATTTTTAGTGCCACCGTTATATTATAAATGAGATCTTGTAGTTTAAAAGTATTTTGTTGAACAATTTGGCACAAATTCACATGAATATTTCAATTTAAAATTTTTGACAGTTGGAACCCACTTTTGACAGGATTTTATTTAGTAGGTTTTGTTTATTAGTTTAGTATGTGAATGTGAAATCTGTGCTGTCAGGTGTACAGTGAAGCTTCAGAGAGCACATGACAAAAAAAGGCCAAAATCATACCACACATATTCAGTCAAAGGCCACACACACACACATTATGGAAACGGAATAAATTGACCTTTATTGTTAAAACAAATTATATAAATCTCAATGCTCAATGCAGCAGTGGTTTGTGGAGAAGAAAGCATGTACACAACTGAACACTCGTCTCAGTTCGTCTGTGTGTGGGTTAATTATTTATGCACTGTGTTAAAGTATTCATGTAGGCCTAACTCTGATGTGATTTAAATGCTGAGGTCTCCTTTAATATTTAAGAGGTAAAACCTAGAGGAAATGATTATTTGTCCTTTGCTCTTTGTGTGTGTGTGTCTGCAGGAAGGCACTACAGGTGCGCATCATTAACATGCAGGAATATGAGAAGCAAGAAAATTTCTACGTTGTCCTTGAAGAACCCAAATGGCTCAAGAGAGGCATCTCAGGTCTGTGTGTTACTATTCTTTTTAATCATCACAGATGTTAGAGTATTTACATTTTTCTGTGTGGGAGATTTCTTTGAATGCTTGTGTATATTTTCATTTGTTAAGGCTATTGAGATTCCAATAGCCTCCTGCTCACCTCTCTCTCACACACACACACATATTTCTATGACCAGTGTTTAGTTTCAGATCAATAACAACAGCACAACAGGGGGACAAACTAGACATACGTCACTCACAGTAACTAGATCCAACTCACAGTCATAGCCAAAAGTTTTGGCAGTGACATCAATTTTGTGTTTTGCAAAGTTTGCTGCTTCAGTATTTATAGATTATTATGTTGCTGTGGTATACTGAAAAACAATGATAAGCATATCATAAGTTTTAAAGGCTTTTATTGGCAAACAATATAATGAGTCAATATTTACAGTGTTGACCCTTGTTCTTCATAACCTCTGCAATTTGCTCTGGCATGCTGGATATTAGCTTCTGGGCCAAATCCTGACTGATGGCGATCCATTCTTGCCTTATTAGTTCTCAGAGTTGATCACAATTTGTGGGTTTCTGCTTGTCCACTCTTTTGAGGACTGACCACAGGCTCTCTGTGGGATTGAGATCTGGGGAGGTGCCTGACCACGGATACAAAATCGTCAGCCCTAATGACGTCGTGAATATGCTAATTCGCGTATGACGTCATCTAGCGATATTTACCGACTTTTCAAGCTTGCTTTAGCTACTTTCAGTTGAAAGTTGTCAACACTGTGGTTCAAACGAAGCGAACCTCAGCGCCGTTTCCTTTACGTTATATTAGTTTATAATGCGTTAGCATTGTTGTTTTTTTCAATATCATAAGTGTAGACAGACAGACAGATAGATAGATAGATAGATAGATAGATAGATAGATAGATAGATAGAGTCACAAACTGTAAGTATAAAGTACTTGCAAATTTTTCAAATGATTTTTTCCAAGTTATTTTATGTTTATTTTGGAAATGGATCTTTACTATCCCCAATCAGGCTTATTATTTTGCATTTTGGGCTCATTTTGACCACAAAGTATGTGCTTTCTGCAAATGTAATTGAGCAAATGTAATCGTTTAGTTTATGCCACGGATACAAAATCGTCAGCCCTAATGACGTCGTGAATATGCTAATTCGCGTATGACGTCATCTAGCGATATTTACCGACTTTTCAAGCTTGCTTTAGCTACTTTCAGTTGAAAGTTGGCAACACTGTGGTTCAAACGAAGCGAACCTCAGCGCCGTTTCCTTTACGTTATATTAGTTTATAATGCGTTAGCATTGTTGTTTTTTTTCAATATCATAAGTGTAGACAGACAGACAGATAGATAGATAGATAGATAGATAGATAGATAGATAGATAGATAGAGTCACAAACTGTAAGTATAAAGTACTTGCAAATTTTTCAAATGATTTTTTCCAAGTTATTTTATGTTTATTTTGGAAATGGATCTTTACTATCCCCAATCAGGCTTATTATTTTGCATTTTGGGCTCATTTTGACCACAAAGTATGTGCTTTCTGCAAATGTAATTGAGCAAATGTAATCGTTTAGTTTATTATTCTTTTACATTATTCATATCAGAGTGGTGGCGGAAGTTTCAGTGTGCAAAACAATCCCACAACTTTATCATGCCTTGTTATAAAGTGCACACAAACAGTATTACTTTGTTTTAACATGTATAGTTAGTATGTGACTAGCTTGAAACCATTATCTCTTTTGGTAATTGATGATAATAGCGCTCTGCTCTCATCCAAATTCTTCATGGCTACAGTATCGGCGCGCGACTAGTAATCAGTATAGCTCGCAGCGCCCTCTGCTGGTGAGAGTAATCGTTTTGTTTTGAACGTGCTATAAAACGGGGACATTTCCAGGGACAGCTCCAGTCCGGGACAGGACACCGAAAGCCTGGACTGTCCCCGGAAAATGGGGACGTCTGGTCACCCTAAGATAGATAGATAAATAGATGGTTTCAAGAAAAATATGAAGCAGCACAACTGTTTTCAACATTACTAAGAAGAAATTCTTCTTAAGCACCAAAAGAGCATATTAGTATGGTTTCTGCCTTGATGAGCATAAGAGACATCTTTCAAAAACTTTAGAACTATAGCGTAGATACAGTTTATTCATTATTTGATTGACTGATTCCTTCATTGATTCATTTTCTACTTGCATGCTGCATATAGATCTGCTTTTGAATCAGGGTAAGATGATTCTACTAACTCTTTGTACATTTCTTTTGCAGTATATATGCAATTTTGTCTATAAATATTTATCCTTTTCTCTCCCTCCCTCCCCCAGCCACCCCTGGTCCGGAAGTGGAGGAGGCCAGAAGTATAGCAGAGAAAGGAAAGCCCATACTGGGAGAACACAACAAGTTAGAGGTTATTATAGAGGAGAGCATGGCTTTCAAGGTATACGCACAGGTCAAATGTATACATACAGGAACAAACTGCGGAAGCCGTAGGAGGACATGGATTATTATTATTTTTCTTTCTTGTTTTCTCATATCACGACTTAATTGTCTTGTAATCTCGACATAATAAAAGTTGTTTTCTTGTGATGTCCGACCCGTTATCCATCAGCAGCACTAACTGTAGACTAACCAAATGAAATAATAAAATACAAAAACATCATACGTTACTTTTGTTTTTGAGTAAATAAAGCAGTAATGATGTCATCAAATCACAAGTCTGTTTTGATCAGAAGCTGTCCTACATGTAATGGTCAGATGGTCAGCCTATCCTACAGGACTAATGAACATGACAAACAAATGATGTAATATAATTTTATTTCAAATGGTTAAGGAAAATAAAGTTGAATAAAAGGAACTAGAATAGTTATCTTCTACGTATATCTGAAGGCACTCCATCTGTTGTTAAACAGATGTTATGTTTTAAAAAATATGTTAAAAATGTTAATTACACAAATAAAAATGTTTAGCATACTGTCTCTGGAAAAAAATGAGCAGTGATTGATTAGACTATATTTATTCATTGACTTTATTATTAAGTGAAGCAAATGCTTTGTTGAAATATCCATAACAGTCAACGAGTTGCGATAATGAGAAAGCAACTTTTGTTATGTCAGGATCAAATGAAAAAAAAGAAAGATAAATAATAATAATCCATGGCCGCTTAGGGCTTTTGTAACATATACATTAACTGATGCCCAATTTAGTCTGTCTCATGCAGGCAGAAACCGTATAAGCTGTGATTCATTCCCTCTCATAGGTCCGACAGGGAATGGCCCCTAATGGAGTCTTAGATGCGGTAGTAGACCACTTGCCTCAGTGTGAAGTGTGTGTTGGGTTTGCCCTAAACCTCAGCCTTTAAACAATCTCTGACTGAATCACACCTAAATGCATGAAGATTGCAGAGGATTCAATTAAACCTCATTTCCTCATCACAAATCTCAACTTTCTGTTTTCGTTTGTTTATTATTTGAAAGCTTTCAAACTAAAGCTTTATACACAACCTACAGTAACCTATGATTTTTCAATTAAACAAAATGTGAATTTCGCTGAACAAGAACTGAGCATGAAGTTCTTTAGTGCAAATTATTCAAAAATACTGTCAATATTACAAACAGTGTGCCGACTTACTGAATGCTGTTTAATGGATATATTTCTCAATCACTGAGCTCCACTGTGGTGTACATATGTGTTTAGAATACAGTAGACCGCCTATTGAAGGATACCAATCTTGCGGACGTAATTGGCACACACTCCTGGAGAGAACAGTTCATCGAAGCTGTAACAGTCAGTGCAGGTAGAATCAAATCATTTCAATATTTATGCGTGTATATATGTGAAATGATTTATGCTGTGTTTGTGTGCGTAAAAACTCATAAGAGATTCTTTCGGGTGATGGTCATGTTTTATTTATACCTTTCTCTTTTACTCCCATTCCTTTCAGGAGAAGGTGATGAGGAAGGAGGGGAGCCTCAGCAACCATCGTGCTGTGATTATTTCATGCACGCAGTTACAGTGTTCTGGAAGATTCTGTTTGCGTTCATTCCACCCACAGAATACTGGAATGGTTGGGTTTGCTTTATTGTGTGCATTCTGGTCATTGGGCTGCTAACCGCCGTCATTGGAGATTTGGCATCTCATTTCGGCTGCACGGTGGGCCTCCGTGACACAGTCACTGCTGTAGTGTTCGTTGCCTTAGGAACCTCCATACCAGGTAAATCTTTATCATAGCTTGTGTGTCTGATTATATGACAAAAGCAACCAACTATCCTCTCCCCTTCCTCTTTTTTAGATACATTTGCAAGTAAGGTCGCTGCTAAACAGGATCAGTATGCAGATGCTTCGGTTGGAAATGTAACTGGTAGCAACGCTGTTAATGTTTTCCTGGGGATTGGTGTAGCGTGGTCCATTTCAGCCATTTACTGGGAGGTCAAAGGTCAGGTGTTTCACGTAGATCCCGGCTCCCTTGCATTCTCTGTCACACTCTTCACCATCTTCGCCTTTATCATCATCGGTGTGCTGATGCTACGACGGCAGCCATCGGTGGGCGGAGAGCTGGGCGGGCCCAAAACGCTAAAGGTTCTGACTTCACTATTGTTCCTTGGTTTGTGGCTTCTCTATATCACATTCTCCAGCCTAGAGGCCTACTGCCACATCACCGGCTTCTGAGGACAGACAGCGAAAGACAAAACAACCAGACTCAAATACAGATAAACACTTACACTAATGGCATTCAGATGAAATTAGTTATGTGAGAACTGAGCTATGAGAGAAATGCACAATGTACTGTATATTCCATGGTAGTATGTACATAAAGTAGATATCACATTCTGTATAAACAAACATACCTGAAATGACTGCACTGCTGTACAGCTGTTGTTCGGCTTCAAAGCACATTAGTAGTATTATGAACTTTTGACACCACCAGACCCTCAGTGGCATGGAGGACTTTTTTGACAGATGTCTGATATGTCATTTTATATGCTGACTCATGACCAGTAATTGATGCTAGCCCTCTCTCTGAGAGAAAAGGCACTTATGGCTCTCCATAGAAAGGACCAAAAACTCATTGACAAGTGAAACTGAACTTCTTTTGCCAGTTTCACTTAAGGATCATGTCAGACATTTTGGGACCTACCTTGTAAAGCTGATCAAATAAAGAAAGTATGTGATAATTATCATTATCATAATTCACATTAATATATTTACTCAGACAGATAATGAGTATGTTGTAGGCTGTCACTTCAGCATTTGAATTTAAGTAAAATCATTTATAAATTGAAATGTATGTTCTTATTGTGCTCTTGGTATGCTGATTGGAACATGTTGCTTTTAGAAATGAAAAATGAAATTACAGTTACAATTATTTTTGCTGTAATGTAGTAATGATCCCAGCAACACATTCCTTGAATCGTTCTCATTCACTTATAATTCCCTTCATTAAAGTCTATCCATTTCTAATAGACTAATTCTTTCTCCTTTTTTATATACAGTAAAAGGCAACAATGCACACTTTGAAGAATTTTCGAGGTGCTTAAATGCTTTAGTTACTTTTCCAGAGGAGGATGTAAGAATTATGAATGTTGTAAGATTACTACTAACTACACATAATCATGTGGGCATTATATCAAAACTCCAGCGGCTCACAATAGAGGAAAAATCTAGATGATCTTTGTTGTAATTTGTGAGAGACGCTTAGACGAGGTCTTCAACCACCGGGTCCCGACCCGCTACCGGGCCGTGGAAGAATTGCGCGTCGCAAGAACGTTCTGGGAAAAATCTGTTGACACTGTTATTTATTGCGTGTTAATGATTGTTCTTATTATTCAGTATTTTCGATTTATGCGATTGATATGGAGTAGCAATTTGACGATTTCATGTTAAATAAGTAAATGAAAGATCTTTTCTGCTCTGAGCTGTCACATAGTAGGGTCGATCTGTGATTCGCAGATTAATTAGCCAATTTACACGTTCAAGCTATTTTAAACCACAAGAATACGAAACGAAAGAGAGCTCAATTCGATACTCACGCGTTGTTCTCGCACACAATCAAACTGCGCGCACAAGCATATGGAGCTCCGGACGTCACGTGGCAGGCAGGGACAGCTGGGAGCGAATATGAAATGAATGGCTCCAGCATGAGTTTCAAGGCAACAGAGTTCACTGCGTACTTTAATTCAAAAGACATAGACCTGTACCTAGCAAAACTTAACAGATTAAGCATAACACATCCCTATAATGCCCCCGTGGTGCTTTTTAACGTGTAGCCTATCAATAAAGGAACGGATAGATTTCCTGACCTGCAGTATCCTGATATCTACAACTAACGTACCTAATCAACTTTCCCTCCTAACGTTACTCCGGGGACTCGTAGATATAATATGGGCTGCTTTTGGTGCTTGACACTTTTTTTATTGGTCATTTTGTGTGTTTTACGAATAAGAGTAAGAGAATAAGACTACAAGGTTACTTAAATGTAAAATGTTTTTTCTCTATTTTGCAATAAAAGACGGCTTCCCTTATTGATCACGTCTCGGGTAGATTGCATGTTTTCTTGCACGGCGGGATGTTGGACTCATGAAAAATAATCACGTAACGTTAGTTTGTATTTGCCTAAACTGATTTACTGAAGTCAAAACACGGATGGAATTGGCGGTAGCGCGAGCGACCAGCCAGCAGAGGATTCTGCAGCCTTCCACAAACAGTTATGTTCAGGATTTTCTGATTTATTAACGAATACTGTGCGAGGGGGCAAGAAACGGGCCAAGGGAGGTCACGTACGGGACACATAAATTAAGCCCAATATACCCGTGGGACGTCCCGGCTAATAGGGACGGTTGGCAACCCTAGCTTTCCCCTGCCTGTTTTGGCATCTTGGCACACAGCAGCTGTCCACCATGTTGAAATAGTAGGGCTAGAAATCGATTCCAAAAAGAATAGAAAAATCCGATAGTTGTGAGATAAAAGATTATTTTCATTTTTATATTTGTATTACCATTCGCCTCCCTCATGCTCGCTAAAAGTGATTAGAAGTCAGATTAGTTTCCTGATTCGGATAGATAGTTTTAAAGAAGCGGTTCCTAAAAACGGTTCAGAGGTTATTTTACGGTGCAACGACAGAGTGGGTCATGAGGTCATCGAGGGTCTTGATCTTATTACCATCTAAAATACTATTTTTTAAACATTTCTATCAGCCGCTGATCATTATAAAAGAAAACGTGACAAGCATAGATCAGTGGCCGAGAGCGCATCTGACTGACAGATAAACCACGAGCTCCATCAGTTCTGGTTATCAGTGGCGGCTCTGGGTTTTAAAATAGAGGAGGCACAGTAATTGTATTGGTCTGGGATCCCTGCCGATTATTATTATTATTATTATTTGCTTAACCACTTTAAAATGGCTTTATGGTTGCTTTTAGTCAGAAAACGTAAAGAAAACGACATACATACAGCAAGATAATATAACTTCTTCACTTACCTGGCCTATCACTTGAAGCAAACATCCATCCCTTCTTAAAGGTCTGTATTAAAAGAGAGCTGCATGTTGCGCCAAAGCCGACTGCTGTAGCCTATATCCAGCTTAGGCTGTTTTCCCTTTTTTAAATTTGTATATATACTGTTTGAATGACAGCTTGGTAAAT
>NW_015505394.1:1117867-1133867 GCF_001515645.1 Sinocyclocheilus grahami | reverse complement strand
GAGGTTTCTTTTCTCAACACTCCTCAGCGCTGAAAGTGAACACTCGACGGTGATTGGCTCATTTTTTTTACCAACGGAGGCACGAGAGCTCAGTGCACACCGGCCTCCCCCTCCCCTTCTCTATCATTAGCGTTTGTAATTACATCAGTAGATTCGGCACATTCGCGATAGAAAAGCGGCCGCAGCTGAATAATCAATCCCCGCTCATCCGTGGCGTACAGCATAATGTACAACACCGGTATAAATTATTTGTAAATTGATTATTAAATTGTTTGATTAGTGTTTATAAATAATTTCCGTGACAGACTTCAAGATAAATCCATAAAATAAATGTAAATAAATAAATGATTAATAAACAGCAAGCACAAACTATGCAAAAGCGACATTCCTTCCGGTGCACTCAGTGTCCGAATTCACTACTCGTTTTCATTCACTCCTTCTAGTGAACTGAATTAGTGACCTAATGTAGGGAATAGTGAATGAGGGTATAGGGGGCGATTTCGGACACAGCCCTGGAATGAATGAACCTGCCACAAAAAAACCAGTAGAAAACGCGCCTTTAGTTTGAGTTACATCAGTGAGAGCCAATCATGTTCAGGCATTAAAGACACCGCCCCTTCTTGAAAGAGAGAAGTCGACTAGGCCGCGCTCGCTCGCTCAACCGGTAGCTTACGGGGGATGCTTCCGGGCCAAGAGCGCGAGGAGCATGATATAAGAGAGCAAGTGAGAGCGCTATTCTGCTTTGCATGCGAACGTTTTTAATCAGTTAGCGGTAGTAGCGATTATCAGATTTGTATCCGCTTGTATTTATTAGCGGGTTCTCCTGTCAGCCAAGGTTTGTTTGAAGCACCTTTAATCAACCGGAAGAAGAAGACGTCCACGCGCCCTCACGCGGAACCGAGGACGTTGAGTTATACAGTAAGTCCGCGTGCAGCAGACGGTGTTGTTTATTGTGTATTATCCAAAGTCGTTTCTCGTCGCATGTGTTTATAAACCTTGTACGAGAGCTCGGGTTTTACTGGTCGTGCCAGTTGACGGGTCGCTGTGTTTCGGTAGGTGTGTCGTTTGATTCATAAACGTGCCAAACAAAGAGCGGCCTGCGTTTCTTGCGCTCTTATTAATGGCGTTAATCTTGTTTATTGGCTAACAGTCAAACCGCTTGCTACATTCTCAAGCATTTCATGCTTGTAAGTCCTTGTTGTAGTGTCTGGTGTGGATTTGGTTGTCTGAGTCTTGTTAACTTGGATTGTGTTGATCAACATGCATGAACAGTCCATCATGGCCGTGGCTCGACAGTTGAGGCGACTGGTGTTACAGAGGAAAGCGAAACTAAAACTATGCTTGAGGAAAGGCATGTGTTAACTCTTTATAGTAACGTTGTAACGGATCTCATATCTTCAGTTTTGGCCGATTTGGAAACATCCAAGTGCCGTGATAAGGGACCAGCTGATGTTTTTAGCACGCGTGTTTGTACGACATACTCGACCAACGTAACGTTACTTTCATTCGCGCTGGTTGATCAACACGACCTTATTATATTTATACAATGAGAAACTCTACTTTGACAGGGATGATTAACCTTAACAGAACCAGGGATAGTAATCTTATATACACTGCAATTTAATTGCATTATAGAATGCCAAAAATAAAAGCTGTCATTTACTCAGCCTCATGTTATTTTGCGTAACTATAATCTAATCTATTTTGAAGAATCTTGCTATTCAGTTTTGGTGACCATTGACTGGCTTTTATTGTATAGACAAAGAAAAAAAGAGATTTTTCAGAAGATCATCTTTTGTGTTCTGCTGAAGAAAGGCATACAGATTTAAAATTGCATGAGGGTGAGTGAATTTAATAAAATGACAGTTTTCATTTTTGGTGGATTGTCCCTTTAACAGGTTGTATGATATTTTGTAATTAGAAATGAAATTTTTGTAGCATCTCCCCTGACCTCCAGAGACCCCCAGTGGTCCTTAACTCCCTGGTTAAAATCTGATTTGTAAGCCTTTTGTTTTTGTGTTTTTTTGCAAAGAAAATGTGCAATCATTTGAGTATCAAATTTGTGGAATCAGTTATTGTGCATCATACATTAGCAGATTTAAAATTGAAGGGTTAGTTCACCCAAAAATGAAAATTCTGTCATTAATTACTCACCCTCATGTCATTTCAAACCTGTAAGACCTTCGTTCATCTTCGGAACACAAATTAAGATATTTTTGATGGAATCTGAGAGCTGCCTGACCCTCCCATAGACAGCAATGCAACTGAAATGTTCCCACTTCCAGAAACATAGCAAGGAGATCTGTAAAATAATTCATGGGATATCAGGGGTTCAACCATAATTTTACAAAGCTACGAGAATAGTTTGTGCGCAAAATTTTTAAAAAAAATTTTAATTGACGCAGCTGACACAGAACGGCATACATTGTTTACGTCCAGCTGATACTCTCCAAAATGGCGCTACAGGGTTGTGACGAATTGTTGAAAAGACAAAAACAAAGAGGAGACTAATTGTTGAAAAACAACTGATGTCACATGGATTATTTTACAGATCTCCTTGCTACGTTTCTGGACTTGGGAACATTTCAGTTGCATTGCTGTCTATGGGAAGGTCAGACAGCTCTCAGATTCCATCAAAAATATCTTAATTTGTGTTCCGAAGATGAACAAAGGTCTTACAGGTTTGAAATGACATGAGGGTGAGTGAGTAATGACAGAATTTTCATTTCTGGGTGAACTAACCCTTTAAGCGCTGCCCTTTTTTTTAAATTTTTAAAATTCATTTATTTTTTACTTTTAATTAATTTCTTTACCTTTGTCCATACTACAGGTGCAAGATGTCTTACTCATCTCGAAGTTCCTCTCGTGCCACTGACTGTAAGGTCTATGTCGGTGACCTTGGCAATGGTGCAGCCAAAGGTGAGCTGGAGCGAGCCTTCAGTTACTATGGACCGTTGCGGAGTGTGTGGGTCGCCCGGAACCCTCCAGGTTTCGCCTTCGTAGAGTATGAGGATGCCAGAGATGCAGAGGATGCCGTAAAGGGGATGGATGGAAAGTGAGTCAACTTGAGTTCTACCTGCCTACATTTGCCATGATGCTACTGCAGCACATTTAACCCCCTGACCTCTTCAGGGAACTCAGACCCGCAGGGGTGAGTGTCGGCGGTTTATCACTGTTCTTTTTCCGCTCACAAAGGCCCCAACTTATGTGGTATTATTCTGGATGCAGAATAATTGTAGTGTGTTTGAGTTCAGTTGTTTTTCTTAATATATCTGAAGTTAGCCTGAATCTCTGTGAAGTGTGTGGCTTTGATTAAAAACAAGGGGGGACACATATGAGTGCACCTTTGTTTGGCATAGAGAAACGAATAACCTTCTGATCTATAAAATCCTAGGGTGCTTTGTGGAGCCCGCGTGAGAGTTGAGATGTCTAATGGTATGTCCAGAAAGTCCCGTTATGGCCGTCCCAGCCGCAGACAGTTTGACCCCAACGACCGCTGTTACCAGTGTGGGGAATCTGGTCATTATGCCTACGACTGTTATCGTTTCAGCAAGAGGCGTAGTCGACGCAGCAGGTACTTTAATCAACCTTTTTGTGTTGCTACCTGACCCTGTTGTATTATTGATAATCTTTCATTTTGTTTTTGTTTCTTTTTAGGTCAGGCTCCCGCTCTCGGTCCAGATCTCGTGGCCGGCGCTACCGCTCTCGTAGCCGTAGCAATGAAAGGCAAGTCCTCTCACTGCTCCAGCTGTTTGGGAAGATTTACAGTCTAGATACGTCAATCTGATTTCATTACTAAAAAAAAAAATTTGTATCTCCACTCTTTCTCAGAAGAGACCGTTCACCTTCATACTCAAAACGCAGAAGCAGGTATGCTGTGTTATCAGTCCAAAGTCCTGTTTCTACCAACTCTAATTGCATTATGTCTGCTTACTGCTTTGATTTGCCACGGCCCTTTTGCAGAAGCATTCTTTCTGTAGGACCCCTCAAATTTTGTCTTTGATCTCTGGGCTGTTTTTTTTTTTCCTTAAACTTCACCTTTGTGTTCAAGGTCAGGTTCTCCGGCCCGCTCTAGATCCAGAACCCCTGTGCGGCGCTCGCGTTCACCTGTACGCAGGTCAAAAAGCCCTGTCCGAAGGTCCAGATCCAGAACACCTGTCCGTAGAGATAGGTACTCGGTTTACTCATGCTAATTTATTTCAGAGTTACATGCATGAAATGAGATGTACTGGTGTTGTACTTGCCTTCCGAATTGTTTGTTTTTATATTTGTAGTCGCTCCCGTTCACGATCTGGTTCTAGACCGAGGCAACGTAGTGTGTCCAGATCTCGCTCTCGGTCTCGTTCGGTCAGTCACAAGAAAGACGGGTAAATGCAAATTCACACAATAGCACATTTCAGTTGTGTCGTTCTTGTAGAAAACCAGCAGATTCTGACACTTTGTTTTGTCTTAGTCATTCCAGGTCTGCCAGCCCAAGGAGAAGTCCAACACCGGATGCTGACTGATCTGAATACTGATGCTTCACCCCCATTCCCCACCTTTGCCTCAGGGCTAAAATAAATTTTTATCTCCCCATGATTTCAATACTGGTTCTACTGTAGCTACAAAGCTATTTCTTCTCCCTCCCCACATTTTAATGAAAGCTCCTTGTAAAAACATCACCATTTCCCTTACCTTTTATGTATCCCCCTTTTTTCTCCTCCCTCCCTCAGACATGGAAATCTTTTTTTTTTTTTTTAAGAGCTCCATTGTTTTAATTTCAGTCTTGAGCCAGTGTCCTGTGGTCAGTGATTTGTGGGTAAGGTGGTGAATGAGCTGTTGTGGTTTAGTCAGTGTATTATATGAGCTGAAGAGTATGCTGTGATTTGTTTGTTTGTAGAGGTTTTTTTTCTTTTCTTTTTGCATTGAAAATGGCAATGATCTTTTTAATAAAGCTTTACAAACCCAACTGTTTCAGTGCAAAATGTTTACTGACCTGAGTTTTCTTAATTCTTTTTTAGGGTTATTTCTAGTTTAAATGGAAAAATAGTGAAATTTTCAACCAGTTGAACTTTAATATACTTTCAGTATTCTATACTAGCCGTTTGTATTGATTTGTAATTGGCATATTTATTTTTATTACTGATTGTTTACATGTCTTCAGAAGTTGTTTGGTATTTTTACTTAGCCTAGTGTCAAGTTTGTGCTGTGGTGCCAATTGGCATGCAGAGTTGTAAAATTATCAACTTTTTGTTTAAACCATATTTTCAGCAAAATAATTATAGTTATATAATATTGACAGATGAAATTTTGGTCATATTACCCACCACTAATTTTACCTCGTATCAAATTGTCCACCAAAGACCATTTATGTAGAATTGTATTGCTATTATGGGGAAACATTCTATAGAGATTTTAGGCAGACTGGAGCAGTTTAAATTTTATAGGTGGATGGAAACCAAATATAGACCAAGTATTTTGTATAGTTATGTCCTTTCGCTTGTAACATCAGCTATATCAAAACCATTTTAGACAACACGAGAAATGTGTGAAGGAGACATTTAAAACCCAACAGTTTTTTTTTTTGAGTACCTCCTTGTTAAAATTGCCTGCATGTTGGTTCAGTCTAGAGATAACGAGAAACAAAAGAGGCATTGCATAATCAGGTTTACACAATTATAATATACTAGTAAAGCTGCTAGCCTAAAGGCATTTGGTGGACCAGACGGATTCAAACAGGACAACGAAGCCCTAAAATAGTGTGTAGCTAATCTCTTCTCAATAGGCGTGGAAGCGTTGCCATTCCCAAGATTCTTTTTTCTCTCGCGTTCCCGCCTCCTGCGGGTTGCCGTAGCTGCAGCAGTAGCGTGTTCCATTAGAACATTTTATTTGAGACAACATGGCTGCTGCGGCAGGCCATTATTACGGCGACGGAGGCAGAGTAACAAAAAGACAGAAAACAGACAGCGACGGAATGGCCACGGTACTTTCACTTTATTCAGTTTATTGCATTTCCACGCGTGTGGCGCTAGATTTGAATCTTTCTCGTGAAACGCGTTTTTCTTTCATTCAGTACGTGATGCTATAGGACAGGGGTAGGCAAGTTCGGTCCTGGAGAGCCGCAGTCCTGCAGAGTTCAGCTCCAACCCTAATCAGATACACCTGAACAAGCTAATCAATGTCTTCAGAATTACTAAGGCTATAGGCAGGTGAGTTTTGTTTTCAGGGTTAGAGCTGAACTCTGCAGGACTGCGGCTCTCTAGGACCGAACTTGCCTACTCCTGCTATAAGGCTAGCTTGTAGCCAACGCTAGTTCGTATGTTCAGTTAGGAGACACAATTATTCGATTGCGGAGGATATAAGTACTAGCCACAAGATGAGATATAATTTGCAGCATCTAATACATCTGTGGCTCGGCTAGGAGTGCTTTACTCAATGCTCATTCATTGTTCTGTTCAGTCAGATCAGCCTATGATGTAAAGCGTTCATACTGTATGTTACAGACTTTCACTCAATTAACTGAATGGAAAATGTGGTAAAGTGCTCGAGAAAACTCGAAAGAACGATAATTTTTTCAGTTTTCGTGCGAAACACGAATTTGAACAGAAAACTCTGAATCCAATGCTAATTATATCCATTTTACTAGCCTGAACCTTTATTTGAGTGGGGGTTCAATCTTCAACTGGCTGGCAGGAGCTGCCACTGACAGGTCATGTGACCTACAGTATTCTACATTTTGCATAATTTTGGCGAATATAGTGAAACAAATGAATAAGTATCTTATATATTTGCTTTAAACATTCAGAAGGATTCTGGCTTTACATTTATTATTTGATTTAACCTTTCACTCTTCCTTTTGTATGTTCAGGAGGGCTATGACGACCCGCACAAGACCTTGCCCTCGCTTGTGGTACATGTGAGGGGGCTTATTGACGGCATCGCCGAGGCTGACCTGGTGGAGGCGCTACAGGAGTTTGGCACCATAAGGTAATGTACATGGAGGAAAGGAATCCTCAATCATTGTGGCGCTCATGTAATGAAATCATTTAAAGTCACCATTTGGCCTTCTTGGAAGTTGGAAGCTAAGCCCCCCCCGGTTGAGAACCACTGCTTGAAATGAAAACTAATTTAATAGTTGGTTGTAAAAATATTAAATAAAAGCCCAACAGAAGTAATTTCTTCTCTGGTATTAAAGTGTAAGTTTGGCAATTATGTAAGAAGTTAACAATTTGCTATTCATTGGTTTGCATTTTGCACTATTTCTAGAGAATTGTTATTGAAAGTCTGTGTATAAATGCGTCTGTCTTTCAGTTATGTTGTGTTGATGCCAAAGAAGCGTCAGGCACTGGTGGAGTTTGAGGACACGGGTGGCTCCAGTAATGCAGTGACGTATGCTAACAATAATCAAATCTACATCGCTGGCCGGCCATCTTACATCAATTACTCTACCAGTCAGAAAATCTCACGGCCCAGCAACTCTGATGATACACGGAGCGTCAACAATATACTGCTCCTTACCATCATGAACCCCATCTATCCCATTACCACGGTAAGTTGTTTCGATAACACCCATGATGGTGTAGCTCAGTAGACTCTATTGCCTAGCTGTCTACGATTGCATTTGAGATTGTCCTCATCCTTGTCTCTGTTGTTATTACATTGTCATTTCTTCTCTGTAGGATGTTCTCTACACCATATGTAATAACTGCGGACCTGTGCAAAGGATTGTGATCTTCAGGAAAAATGGAGTTCAAGCCATGGTCGAATATCCTTGAACAATCTTCTCTAATGTGGTTTAAAGATTTCTGCACAGTGTATGGGTCTTATCACAAGAACAAAGCTTAAACCCTGTCAAAGTGTAGTTTACACTGCATGCTCTTGTTTACAATCGAAATATTGTTCTCCTTGACTTTTGGTCACATTTGACTCGGTCCAGAGTGCACAGAGAGCCAAAGCATCTCTCAACGGAGCTGACATCTACTCGGGCTGCTGCACCCTTAAAATTGAGTATGCCAAGGTTAGTACCCCAAAACATTATGCGTATGATTCTGTACAGTGCCCTCTGCAGGCCTGGAGTCAATATGGCTAATTTAAGTCATTCTGTTACAGGTGCACTTAAAGGGGTCATATGATGCGATTTCAAGTTTTCCTTTCTCTTTGGGGCTTTGTAGAAGACTAAACGTTTGAGAGAGGCGGGGCATAGAGGACCTACAATAATGTACAATATTTGAAAAATAATGTGTTTTTTGAACATTAAAGCATGTCAACATTCTGTTACACCAAATACAAAAAATAATGATCTTTAAAAAAGCATTAAATGACCCCTTTAATAATTTTGCCTTGATTATAAAGTCTACATCACTGATGCTCAATCAGGAGGCTTCTGAGGGAGCCTCAATATGGTTTAAAATTATTAAAATTTTTGTTTTAAAAGTGAGTTTTAGACCTGTAAAATTTATGGAAGTTGATACAGCCTTACAACAGTGTGTGCATAATGTAGTTATTCCAAGCTCTAAAGTTTTATTGGTTACAAATTGTGTGTTAAACATGAAAATCCTTATTCCTCCTTCAAAATACTAATTCAAGTCATATGAGACAAATGTTGATGACATTAGTGCATTGGAGTTGTGAATGATCATAATTCATCTTGAATTTCCATAATAATAAGAGTGGATGCAAGTCACACTGTGACTAATGGCTGTGCATATTTGTTTTTAAATGGTTATGACTACATATTACCCTGATTTACTAATGAAAGCTCACTTTCTATTGTATAGCCAACCCGTCTCAACGTCTTCAAAAACGATCAGGATACTTGGGACTACACCAACCCCAGTCTGAGTGGCCAAGGTACCGTACAGCTCATGCACTCTGTCTGTGCTGCTTATAGTTTATGGGCATGGGTGTGTGGACAAGCCTCCTAAAGTGATGTCTTGGGAAGCTATATAGGAGATAATTTCCCAAGAATGTCACTTCAGTGATGCTGCTTCATTCTTGTGTTCCTTCTGTTTGGATTACAATACAAATATTTACACAATTGTAGTTGCATATAGACGTTCTTACATGGACACGCATTCTTGCACATATACACAAAAAAAAAAAAACTATCCGTTCATTTAAACCAAAAACATGCACTTGAGAGGGCCTGATTGTCATGATGGCAGAAGCACAAATCCTTCTTAGCTCATATAGACATAGACTCGTCTGTTGCGCATGTCACCTGTTTCGTGTTAGAGCACAAGTGTTTCTCATATACACAAAAATCCTTAGAAGCAGACACTCTTTCACCTGTACTCACTAAGCATGACACTGCATCTAGCATATTACATGATGGAGATTTGATTTTTTGCTTTGCAATAGGGACAGGGTGCAGAATATTGGAGCTGAACTGCACAGTTTAGCTTCAATCTCAGTTAAATACTGAATCAGCTAATATTTAGGAGCACTAGAAATTCTTGGATGTGTGTGTTGGGCAAATTGAAGTTAGACCTCTATAGGACGTATGCCCTCCAGGAGCAGGATTTGACAGCCCAGCAATAGGGCAAGTATTGAACAAGGTCATAGAGCCAGGCTTTATGTAAGAGACGGGTAGATTTATGAATGTAAAGATTCACAATGGTCCAAGCAAAATGTAATGGATCACTCGAGAACCAATTTACCCAGATTGAATCCACTGTTCTATTGTAGATTTTGCATTCAGAATGCTTTTTTTTTTTTTTTTTTTTTTTTTTTTCAAAGACTATAATTGTTTGTCTTTAGCCAGAGTTTATGTAAATGCTCTGCATTGTAGGAACAAATTCACCTTTGAACATGTTTGTAAATCCTCAAATAATATGATTTTTTTTTTTTTAAAAATTTAGATTAAAATTTTTTTTTAAATTCCAGAGCTCTATTGAGGTGCAGTGGTTCATATTCAGTGTTCTCCACTTTTTCCTTATGCAAAATGTCTATGTATCAGGTCTCTCAGGGTAAAACTGCAAAGCTTTTTTACTCCTGAGTTGTGATGCATTAAGCTTCTGTGCTTGAACTAGCTGCTGAGCACATTTTACATCCAACAAAACATTTCCATGTACTTAAGTTTCTCTGCAAGACACACTCGCAGCAATTCAACAGGCCACATGGAACAGTGAAACGGAACTCACAACGACTTTAAACGCTTCAAAGATGGCAAATTCACTCGTATTGAAGTCACACGGATTTAAAAAAAAAACACTCAAGATATCCTTCCACTCAGCTAACATCTCCATTCTCTACAAAGGTGGCGGACATCTGTCTGAGTTAATGACACATTTTAGGGGAATGGGTCTAATCTCTTTGGATAATACATTACAGCCAATCACTGGAGACCTTCGCACATCAACATCGACTGATCAAGCAGCAAACACATGAAGCAAAGTGGTACAGATACACAGAACAACAGAGAAGAATTGCACAGATATTTTCTTCTCATGCCCTGCGTAATGTCGTCATGTTTCTTGGGTGTTTGGGCTACTTTTGCTCTCGCTTCTCTCCTCTTTCCTGAGAACATCATGCGAACATGAACAGCTGACATAACAGTGAAAACACACCAGATCAGGATTGCTACAACACAGGCGCCATGGTCAGAGACTGGTATGACAACATGCCAAACTGACATTGCTATGACAACACACCAACAAACAAATTGTTTGAGATTTATGCAGAGATCAGCGAGTCGACATTATCATCACGACACAAGCCAAGATTGCTCCAACACAGTGGCGGTGGTCTTGTTGCGTGCAGCATGACAAGTTGAGATCGTCACTACTCGCCGAACAAAGAGCAGACATTTGTCTATACATAAGTAACAGAGATGACATCGACTTCACACCGTGACACATCCGAAACCGCATGATTACAGCTCTGACATCAACGTGAGATTGTCGCAAACACATCTTGCTAAACCAGCTTGCTAAAAATAGTGAAATGCACCAGACGAGACACTATGGGTGACATTAGCAGCAATACACCACCGTAACACATGGGAAGGACCGCAGCTGCCCACTGATCACACAGTCAGATCCTCCACTCTCCCTACCCAAGCCCTGTCTCTTTTTGGACTGAAGTGCTTTCTATCTCTCATTTCTCCATCCCTCCTTCTCCACCTCTTCCTCTCTGTGTTGAATCTGTTTTATTCATTGGGCACGGCTGACCGTGTTCTGATCCCTGTGTTACGCCCCCTGTGTGACGCAGGTGTGGATTAGTCTGACCGCTGGTGGGGCATCTCTTCTAAACTCGACACCGTCTGCTATCTACCTTTACTGCTACGGTAAGCACCGATTTGTCTGGAACACACCAAAAACGCATGCACCGGACTGGGAGAAATATCCTAAGGAACTGAATGAAAACAAAATCATCAGGAGTAGGGCGACTGGTAAAGAACATCACACTTTCACCATGGTGCCTGCTGGATTTGTTGTTTTGTTTGTTGGTCTTTAAATGGGCATATAGCACACTGCTTGTCCTGGCTGGGTCAGCTGGAACTTTGTTGTTATGCCCTTTTGGCATGCAGTGAAGACCCTTGAATAACACTAAATAAAAAATCCTGTCTTTTTTTTCCTTTATGAGTGGATATATGTAGCTCTCTTTTTTTTCCTTTCAGACTATTTCAGTCTAGATGCTGTGGCATAAGTGATTTGATATTTTTAATGTTGTCTTTCATCTTTAGCAGGTAACATTTCCTGTGACAGTGAAAACTTAGAATACTCCTAGATCAAGCACTTTAAAAAAAAAAAAGTTGACATGAATGAAAATTCAATCTTTCTATCTTCGAAATGCATGTTATTAATCTTCAGAACAATTAATCTGTGCATATGTTGATTTATTTTTTTGTTTTTGATCATGCAAGTTTTAATCAAAATGTCATAATTCTGTCTTCCGTTAAAATGACACTTCTCTTTGACGTATACCAGGCTTCTCCAATCATTCAGTCTACTTAAATCCCGCCCCTTCCTTATGATTAACTGCAAGTTTTTATTTAGATCTACCTTTATCCAATCAATAACTGATAGACTGAACCAGTTCCTGCTCTGTTTTTTCTTTTAGTTAATCTGTTTTACTCCGAAGAAAAGATCTGTTGTTATTTTCGTTATATGATGACTTTTAAAATTTTACTCTAAAAAGACCCACCACCTTTTTAATCCACAGCCTTGTTCATTTGTCTAGCTTGAGTCAACATGAAATCAAAATTGAATCCCATTAACTTTTCTTGGCTTTTATTTTTCCAGATTTATTGGTGCACACTATTCCAAATGCACATTTTATTTCCATGTAAAATATATAACGAGAACATTGGAATAGGTCAGATTAAGAAAGTAAAATGGGTTGCAACAGTTTAATTTTGACTTGCACATAAAGACCCTTAAACCGCTTCCTTAGTATTTTATCAAATTTAAGCAAAGTTCATTCATTCTGTGTTCACTTAAATTCCTGTGTCTAATATATGTAGGTAATGTGTTTATCACCAAGTATTGTTGTAGTAGCCTCTGATGTCCTTCCATGTGTAACCTTGTATTATGACATTGATGTGGTTTGGGTGTCATCTTATTGGAGAAGATCATTTGTCTTGGTCTTGCAGGCAGGCAAACTGATGTAACCATATCTAGAACTCCGCTACTTGCCTGAAGTGTTTATTCATTCAGACCACTTTTTTCTGGAACAGACCTCTAATTTATTAGTACATGTCATGCGCTGCTTTTGAACCCCTCTTGGAAGCTGTTTATTATAGTCTGAACCAAGAGTAATGAACAAATGCATATTTAATTTTGGAAGTATAGTAATTTAGTCATGTTTGTGTATATAATTTTATTACTTAATTGAATCTGTCTGTCTGTGCAGATACCGATGCAGATGGCAATTGGAACAATTCACAAGGTGTGTGTTTGGTTGTGAGGTCTGAGAGAATGAAAAACTACATTTAGCTGAATTGGTCTTTGATCGACCTGATATGTTATTCAAAATCTCCATTATGGTTAAGTATTGTAGTCACTTGCAGTAGTATTAACAGCTAATGCTCACTGCATGTCACTCCTTGAACTGCACCGCCTTCCCTTTTCTTTTGTGTTTGCACTCTTAATGTTCATAGCAGTTGAGATGTTGTATTGTTGTTCTGTCTCTCTTTCTCAGACCCAAACGCTAACCCAAACAAGCGGCAGAGGCAGCCAGCACTGCTGGGGGATCATCCACCTGAATATGGTCAGTCTGATGCACATTATCAATTGGTTCAACTAGAGGCATTAAAGGCAGTACTTCTCACTTGATAGGTTCTTATGGTGTGTTAAATTATTATTTTTTCTCTAGGTGGTCCTCAGGGTGGCTATGGTCACTATGATGACACCTATGGACCACCTCCCCCACCCCCTCACTACGAGGGCAGGCGCGTGGGGCCCCCACTGGGACGTGGCCGTGGCCGTGGCAGTCCCCGGTATGGTGAGGCGCAGTACGGACATGGACCTCCTCCGCCAGAATACAGCGCTCATGCTGACTCTCCTGTGGTCATGGTGTACGGTCTTGAGCCCACCAAGATTAATG
Source organism: Sinocyclocheilus grahami (assembly GCF_001515645.1). Taxonomy (NCBI): domain Eukaryota; kingdom Metazoa; phylum Chordata; class Actinopteri; order Cypriniformes; family Cyprinidae; genus Sinocyclocheilus; species Sinocyclocheilus grahami. Next base: position 1,120,340 of record NW_015505394.1, on the reverse strand, counting down.
CAGACAGAGTTTTCAACATATTCTGTCTCTATGGCAATGTGGAAAGGGTGAGTGGGTGATGGGGTTGTATAGCTCATGATCCTAAGCTGAAAAACCTGTAGGTTTGGAGGTGATAATTTCATATACACTACCTTTTAAAAGTTTGCGGTTGGTAATTAAAAAAAAAAAGACTTTGAAAGGCATCTCCTGTGCTCACCAAAGCTGCATTTGTTTGGTCAAAAATACAGTAAAAACAGTAATATTATTAAATATTATTTCAATTGAAAATAACTGTTCTGTTTTAACATATCTTAAAATGTAATCTATTCCTGTTTTGGCAAACGTCTTCAGTGTCACATGATCCTTCAGAAATCATTGTAATATGCTGATTTGGTGCTCAAGAAACATTATCAAAATTAAAAACTGTTGTACTGATTAATATTTTGTGGAAACCATTTTGTTCAGGATTCTTAAAATTGAAAGTTCAAAAGAACAGCACTTATTTGAAAGAGCAAAGACATTTAATGAACTAAAGATTTCTATCACTTTTTACCAATTTAATGTGTCCTTGCTGAATTAATTTCTTTAAAAAAAAACTTGACACCGTCAAAACTGACCCCAGACATTTGAGCTGTAGCGTAGGTAGCTGTTTGTCTCCTATTCTATTGAGTATTTCTGTGTGTGCTCAGGTGAAATTTATGAAGAGTAAACCAGGCGCTGCAATGGTGGAGATGGGAGACTGCTATGCCGTTGATAGAGCCATTTCACACCTTAACAACAACATGCTGTTTGGACAAAAACTCAATGTCTGGTATGTACCATTGAAGTGTTTTTGAGCATGCATTTCTATTATATATCTATTTTAATATGTATTTTTATTTTGTCTTTGGTTTTTAATTTTAATTGATTTATTATTTTAAAATAATTTGCATGCAATAATTAGTAAATGGCCCATACCACAAAGTTGTTTCTCAGTTCAAGACAAGTAAAACTAAAGCCAGGCTCACACTGTGCGGGTTTTTTTTTTTTTCACTGTGCAGTCTTTTAGTCCTATTGTACTTGTCAGACTGTACGAACATGATGATCATGTCACACTGAGATCTCAGTTGTCATTAATGTCAGACTGTACGACAGTCGAGACGTGTTAAAAACGGGTGCGCGCAAGAAAACTTGTCCGGAGTTCTACATTATCAACCCATACACATTCGGTGGCTGCGTTGCACACGGGGCTGTAATGTTGGCTATCATTAAAAGTATATGAATGGCGGCAATACCGGCATATTTAAGAAGAATAGTGTAAGCAGCACTACACACCCACATGAAAACAGCAGCACAACCGGTGTTTATTATATCAAAGGCAACGTATCATGTAAGCGGAGGATGAGAGCGCCGGAGTTTATGTGGTTAGAAGAAATCTCTAGCTTTAATTCTGATCATGGCTTGTCTTCAAAAACTTGACGTTCGTCGTAGAAGTCACACTGCAGGACTGTGTGCCAAATCTGAGTTCTGACACTGCCAGAATTTCATCGAAGGTCAAATTTGATCGCAACGGCCATTAATCAGCTGTCGGTGAACATGTCAAACTAACGATCAAAGACTACAGATTTCAGCCTAGGATTATAGGAATCTTTTAGGATTTTAAATATTTGTCTCATACGACCAAATCGTGGGCAAAATCGCAGTGTGAACCGGTCTTAAGTCTGCTTAATTTATCTGTCTGCATGTACTACAGTTGTTGTTTTTTTTTGTCATTTGATCTGCAGTGTATCCAAACAACAGGCCATAATGCCAGGTCAGTCATACCAACTAGAAGATGGCAGTTGTAGTTTTAAGGATTTCCACGGCAACAGAAACAACCGTTTCAGCACCACTGAGCAGGCAGCCAAGAACCGCATCCAGCAGCCCAGCAATGTACTGCACTTCTTCAACGGTCAACCAGACTGCACTGTTGAAGCTTTCACTCAGGTCAGAGGTGTTGTCTGTCACTAGCTTTGTTTCCATCTCCCTGTTTTTATGCACATTTTAAAGTACTGCATCAGAAATGAGTGATAAATTTATGCTCGCTTGAGTAGGGATGTAACGATTCACTCGACTCACTATTCGATTCACGATTTTGATTTCTCGATTCGATTCACGATTCGATTCACAGTTTTTTTTAACAAAATGAGATTGAAGACAAATTCTAAATTAAATGTGTCCTTTTATTATTGCTTAGACAAAATACTGTTTGTTTCTTTGTGAAGTTGAAATATAACACTATAATAATATACTAATATAGCACTTGCATATTATTGCTCTTTTGTTGGCTTTGATTGCTTCTATTGTCCTTTATTTTTTTAGTCGCCTTGGATAAAAGCGTTTGCTAAATAACAAAATTTTTATGTAATGTAAATTTAAAACAAGCCCCAAATCAAATAAATAACACAAATCAAATAAATCTCTTCATATAAACAAACTAAGGCTTTGTCTGTGCTCTTAACATTTAAAATGAGAG
>NW_015505394.1:1111890-1116858 GCF_001515645.1 Sinocyclocheilus grahami | reverse complement strand
ATTTAAAACAAGCCCCAAATCAAATAAATAACACAAATCAAATAAATCTCTTCATACAAACAAACTAAGGCATTGTGTGTGCTCTTTACATTTAAAATTAGAGGCAGCCACTGCATTTTAATCATGATCCAAACAAAGATGCTGCATACATGCAACATGAGCAGTTTTTAATATAAATTGTATAATTTCTAAATTTGAAGCAAAAACAGAATGGTTTGACTTCAGTTTTGTGAAACTATACATAAAAAAATATCTGCATGAAACCGAAACAGCAGACCTGAATGAGACGCAGATTCACTCTCTGCCAGCAGGTGGTGCTTAAAGCGTTTTCTTGGTTTCCACTGTAAACAAAGCAGCGCTGCACTTATGCACTTTAATATTCAGGGCTCCAGACTGCGACCATTTTTTCTGCCTATGCGACAAAATTTTGTGTGCGGTTGCACTGGCGCGACCACTGCGTTGGTCAACTCCTAAGCGCTTCAATTTCTGTTGCATATGAGAAGCATCAAAGGGCAAACGAAACTGAAAACATAACGAAGCAGCGCTTAGAGAGTATACCTAATCAGCTACAGCACAAATGACGCGCATATTGAGGAAACGATGGATGGTTTTCAAGCGAAAGTCAAGTAAAAGACCGCTGCTTTAACCAGGGAAGGTGAACATGCTGGTATTCTTGTGGGGGGATAAACATGCAAGCACTGTCACCGTTAGTTTTACTTTTCTTTTTGTTTTCATTTTTGAAAAACGTATCTTTGCTGTTTACCTTAAGCTATGGAGGCTCTCGTTTATTTATTTGATTCTTCAGTGTTTGCTAAACATCGTTCTGTAATTTATTAGTCTGTATATAATACAGCATGTGGTGTGTGCCATGCTTCATCTTATTAGTTTTTGTTAATAAACGTTTTGTAAGCTAGTTTGTCATTTGTATCTTACTGATTTATTCAGGGTGTCCGCGGGTCCTTAAGTCTTAAAATGTCTTCCTAATATAAGGCCTTAAAATGTCTTCAATTCGGATTCGATGGGTCTTAAATATTTTTGGTCTCATTACCGCTAAAATATCTTCAGTCTGACGGACCTAACGACTTTACAATCATTGGACAGACCGAAGATGTTTTCTTCCCTGCGGTAAGTTACTGCTTCATCAGAGAGAATTGCAGAATACAGAATACAAGCTCGCGCTGAGGCTCACTCTGTCTGTCTCGAGACTTCAGAACAAATGAGCATAACAGCACACAAACTCAGAAGAACCACACTGAGATAAAAATTCTAAATGTTTAGTTTATTCATAACATGATATAGTTAAATAACACCATGACAAGTGAGCTATTTTGCTCATTATTCTCACGACGCAAAAAAAACATTCAAAACACCTACAGAGTGCACGCATTACGTGAAGTCTAGTGCGCATGCGCATTTACAGTGCGCTCTTTCACTGCATGATTCAGTCTATTAAAATACATTCGGAATGATCACAAATTCAAGACATGGGGTCATCAGAGAGAATTGCAGAATACAGAATACAAGCTCGCGCTGAGGCTCACTCTGTCTGTCTCGAGACTTCAGAACAAATGAGCATAACAGCACACAAACTCAGAAGAACCACACTGAGATAAAAATTCTAAATGTTTAGTTTATTCATAACATGATATAGTTAAATAACACCATGACAAGTGAGCTATTTTGCTCATTATTCTCACGACGCAAAAAAAACATTCAAAACACCTACAGAGTGCACGCATTACGTGAAGTCTAGTGCGCATGCGCATTTACAGTGCGCTCTTTCACTGCATGATTCAGTCTATTAAAATACATTCAAAATTATCACAAATTCAAGACATGGGGGCAGAAAATGTGTATATTTATACCACTATAGTTAATCAAGTTCACACGGAAGAGTGCCTTTTTTTTCTCCAAAAATGACCATATACAAATGTGATATTGATTTTTTTACAACAGTTCAATAAACTAGAAGTTTTATTAAGAGACTTACATTTTAGACACCATATTGGCTGTTTTTGCACTATTTCGCCAACAAAAATAATTCCAAACAAAGCCACAGCGCTGTTTTGCGTCTCTGAGCAACAGGACGGTGTTTCGTTCCTGAATGAATCAACTGTTTAAATGATTCGGTTCAGTCGCAATGACTCGCTTAACAGTGACTTACTGCCACCTACTGGTGGTTTTAATTTCACATTTAAAGTAACTTTTCATTTTTTTTTATTATTTCAAATATCAGTATTCAATGTTTTGTTTAATATATCAAAACATTATTTATGCATTTGTAACTGGAGGTTAAATGCATTCATGTCCTGCATTAAACTGTGTGTAAATGCATCTAAATCTCACTTCAGATGCAGCTTATATCTGTATTGCGAAGATGAATTTTGTTAATACTGATTTCATTTGCTTGCTAACAGCCCAAATGTCTTATTATTCTAATTCACTGATTAAATGTAAGTTTTTGGAAGACCAAACAAAGTAGTTTTGCTTTCACAATGAAACGGCGTCACACACCGCGGCCTAGAGTGAGCAGAGGCCGGGGGCTAGAGTGAGGAATGGCCGGGGGCTAGCGAGAGCAGAGGCGCGGGCTTGAGAACGACGAGGCTGGCAATTTCGACGAAGGAGTGTCCGGAAGGACATGTGACGGCCCCAGGCTGGACTCCGCTTCGTCCACGGTGAAAGCCGATCCGGCGATCCACAGTGCTAAGTTGTTGTATTTCCTCAGCAACCAGCACGGATCAGCTCCAGGCATGACGAAGCGGATATCGTCCTCTTTTGAAAGACCAAACAAAGTAGTTTCGCTTTCACAACGAAGCACACAGCGTCTTTACGACATGGTGGCGGCAACAACAAAACTACAGCGAGAATAAAAGTTACGCCTTTCTTTGTGTGAACATTTGGGCTGCGTTATGCAAATCTTCCCACTTAGCGATGTAGGTATGTGTGGACATGTTAGAACGAGCTGTTTTAGGCAGGCGTGACTGACTCTTAACTTTTTTTTTTTTTTTTTTTTTTTTTTTTTTAAAAAATTTTTTTTTTTTTTTTGGCCTTTTTTTTTTTTTTTGATATGCTGGTATGCTGGTCTTGATTTTCCCATTTGTCCCATTTTGCCAGATTTCATTTGTAAATTAGACCATATGTGACCCTGGACCACAAATCCAGTCTTAAGTGTCACATTTACATATAAATACGCTTTCCATTGATGTATGGTTTGTTAGGATAGGACGCTATTTGGCTGAGATACAACTATTTAAATACACTCCAAAGAGAAAGGAAAAATTGAAATTGCATCATATGACCCCTTTAAGATAGCAGCATGATAACACACTCAATCAGTTGAAAGAATGACTCAATATTCACTCATTAAGTGTCTTACCGCCACTTACTGGTAGTTCAGTTGAGAAGTTTGTTGAAAAGTATGCATTTTTCCCCTCAACATTTCGTATTTGTATACTCATAAATGCATTTAAAACATTAATCTCATAACAATATTTATTGCAGTTGTAATTATTGTTATTTGCAGTGTAAATTATTTAATCTGACTGGTAGCAGCCCTATAGTGTATATTTAATTTATTGATAAATTGTAATAATTTGACATGTAAGATGATGCATACATCTAAAAAGGTTAAAAATAGGCCTTTGTAAAGGTAAATATGCAGATTTAAGTATGTAAAAGCTGATGGAACACTGATGAAAATATTGCTTCAGAATAAATTGTTTACTCCACCAAAAATCTCAGTGATGCAGTTGTTTTGCAGGGATATTTTGTATGGAATATTGTCTGCTGACATAAAGTTCACTGTATATCGTAGTAATAAATATCATTACAGCAATGATATTTTGTTTTCTTTTTAATTTATACACATTAAATATTACATATGTATGTAATAAAATGTGTATTTCCATTACAGGTTTAGGTCTTAATTTTCATATAAGGTGGTCTTAAAAAGTCTTAAATTTAACTTGTTCATGTCTGCAGAAACCCTGTTATTGATGTTGTGCTTTTTGATTAAGAATAACAATGAATCCATCTTTTGTTTGTCTTAAAAAATGAAAGGTGTGTAGATGTATGTAAGCAAAACAGTGACAACAAGATCACAAATTCAAAAGTGAAGGCATCCGAAGTCCGCAGCTTAACACAGCAAAAGAGAAACTCCCATTCACAAAATTCAAATCACAAATAATACTACTGATTAGTGCTGTGCGGTATGACCAAATATTTATATCACAGTATTTTTCAAAATTCTACCGGTTTCACGGTACATGACGGTATTTTTGTTTCATGCATTACCGGGTGTTAACCATATTTTGTACTGATTGAGAGAGGAAATACTGCAGTATATTGACTTAAAATGCCCAATTTTACTGTCATGACCGAATATTGTCAAAAAATACCACACTAAATAGTGACTAAACACGACCCCTTTTAATACATGTTAACCAGGAGTCACTCTCATTTATAATCGCGGCATCTTCTGATAAAGTCAACATGCATCTACACTAAAGTGGCTATGCGGTTGTTTTGGCTATATTACTTTTTTGTCTCATGCAGCGCACTGCCTGCGTCTGAGTAACAAACTAAAAAAAAACAACAAACAAAAAAGTGCATGTGATATGAACTACACTCATATTTATAATTCCAAACAATCAGTAAGCGACAGGTGCTAGGAAACGCTGTTTTGTACTCCTTTATTGACGAGTCGGCTGCGGTGCGGCCAACTGAATGCGCTGCTTCTCTGCCGCTCACTGCACAGAACAGACGCCGAGAGACGTGACACTTCTCCGGGAAAGTCAGACCTCGCGTTCGCTGGACAGCACTGGAGAAATCTTCCAACTGAACCATAGCTAACATAATCCAAAAATGTCACTAGGTTGGGCAGTATGAATATTCTATGAAAAAAAAAAGCGCTTAAAGGGTCTGAAAGTTAAATCTAGTGCTAAAGTCGCGCTCGTGTGTGTGTGTGTG
>NW_015505394.1:1055656-1110191 GCF_001515645.1 Sinocyclocheilus grahami | reverse complement strand
TATATCACAGTATTTTTCAAAATTATACCGGTTTCACGGTACACGACGGTATTTTTTTTTCATGCATGACCGGGTGTTAACCATATGTTCTACTGATTGAGAGAGGAAATACTGCAGTATATTGACTTAAAATGCCCAATTTTACTGTCATGACCGAATATTGTCAAAAAATACCACACTAAATAGTGACTAAACACGACCCCTTTTAATACATGTTAACCAGGAGTCACTCTCATTTATAATCGCGGCATCTTCTGATAAAGTCAACATGCATCTACACTAAAGTGGCTATGCGGTTGTTTTGGCTATATTACTTTTTTGTCTCATGCAGCGCACTGCCTGCGTCTGAGTAACAAACTAAAAAAAAACAACAAACAAAAAAGTGCATGTGATATGAACTACACTCATATTTATAATTCCAAACAATCAGTAAGCGACAGGTGCTAGGAAACGCTGTTTTGTACTCCTTTATTGACGAGTCGGCTGCGGTGCGGCCAACTGAATGCGCTGCTTCTCTGCCGCTCACTGCACAGAACAGACGCCGAGAGCGGCGACACTTCTCCAGGAAAGTCAGATCTCGCGTTCGTGGGACAGCACTGGCGAAATCTTCCAACTGAACCATAGCTAACATAATCCAAAAATGTCACTAGGTTGGGCAGTATGAATATTCTATGAAAAAAAAAAGCGCTTAAAGGGTCTGAAAGTTAAATCTAGTGCTAAAGTCGCGCTCGTGTGTGTGTGTGTGAGACGCGGGAGCTGATGGCAGGGGGCGGTGGATATTTGTGGCGGTCAATGAGGATATTGTGGATGAGTTCTTCTGTGTCATCAAGTTCTATTAGTTCTACAGCTTCAGTTTCGGAAACTTTCACGCTTAGTAACACATACAGCTGTGCCCTCACCACAGTGCAACACTGAAAAGGGACCCCTTTCAAACAGTGTCGCGTTCCGAACGTTGTTTATGCGACATACACCGGTATTGCGGTATTTAAAAAATTCATATAACAAAAATTGACACCGGTATTCAGTATGAACCGGTATACCGCCCAGCACTACTACTGATGATAAAGAATGGGTTGAACGTTAACAACTTTCGTTTCCATATAACTATAAACTATGATAAAAGTTCATCAGCATGCATTGAATAATCCCATGTTGTAGCGCAAAAAATATATATTGCGAGCAAATCATGTGCTCGTGCGACCAGCTGAGAAAGTTAGTTGCAAAAGAGCGACCAGTGGGAAGAACTAGTCTGGAGCCCTGATATGCATTATACAGAGGCAAGAGGAAAATAAAAAATACCATCAAACATTCATATAAACTCCTACCCCTAACTGAATCGCGATCAATTTGGGAACAATACAAATTCCTCCATGCGCATTAAAAAAGTCATGTGACTTTGTACTATGGGATGGCATAGCCTGACTAACCAGCGGACGGATCTCGTTTCACAGCATCTGAAATGTTTTTATGGTCATTCTTAAATGCCCGGGCAAAGTCTTTGTATAATCATCTTACACACGACTGATCTGTGTTTGATTTATATGTGCAAATGTTTTTTTTTATGTGAGTTTGTAAAGTGTCTTGTGCTTTAATAATGTAGGTGTGTGTGAAATTAAGTTTAATAATCTTTTCTGGACCTTTATCTACAGATTTGTGATGAGTTGGAAATCAAGAATCCAGTCAGCGTCAAACTGTTCACTGGGAAGAGTGAGTTACTAATGAGTTTAATGTGTTTGTATATAAACAGTCAGTTTACTGTGTGTGAATTATATGGTAAAGTGTATTGGTGGTGTATGTTTGGTTCTGTGTAAATACACGCGTATGTATGTGTGCTCTTGTGTTGGTGGAACCTCAGGTGAGAGAAGTTCATCTGGTCTGTTGGAGTGGGAGTCGGTAAATGATGCTATGGAGGCTCTTGCTTTGATCAACCACTACCAGATGAAGAACCTTAGTAAGTGAAACTACTTGGCTGGCTGCTGCGCATTTTTATACTGTTCTAAGTTTGAGCTGTTTGCGTAAACATAAATCACATTGTTCCTTAAATCTTATCTATTTTTTTTTTCCTCAGGTGGGCCTTACCCATACACTCTTAAACTGTGTTTTTCATCTGCACAGCACGCCAACTGAACCCACTATAACCTTTCACTCCCAGTGACCTTTTGAGCTCAGCACCATAGCATGTCTTATCTCATGACCTGGAGGGAAAGAATGGGACTGTTAAGATTACCTTTATTTCCAGAATATGACTGGACGCAATGTTTTGTATCATTTTCATTTTTAATTTAATTTTTTTTTTTTATGCTATTAATTAAATTTTTTTCAGTGTATTAAATTAGTGAAGACATCATTGTGAAGAGTTTGTGTCTTGTGCATTTTGGCTTGCTGTTGTGCAGTAGAAACATACAGGCAAGCAACTGAACACAAAATCCAGGTAATCAACACATTTGTGATATGTGGTTACAGTAAGGTCATACACTGGACTAGTCTAAGCTATAAAAGCAAAAATGTTGAGCTCACATTTTGGTTACACCACTTACATGAATTCAGTTAACCTTTTTGATCTGTAAAGTTATAATTATTATTATACATTATTTCTGAAGTGTAGTACATTTGTAGACAACAGATCAAATATTGGTTGTAAGATATTTTTTTTAATTTATACTTTATAATGCAAGAATGCATTGAATTGATCAAAAGTAAAGACATTTATGATGACAAAATATTTGTATTTCAAATAAATGCTGTTCTTATTTACTTGCCATTCATCAAAGAATCTTGAGAAAAAAAGAAACAAATCATGGCGTTCACAAAAATGTTAAGCAGCACAAGAAATGTTCCTTGAGCACCAAATCAGCATATTAGAATGATTTCTGAAGCATCATGTTATACTGAAGACTGTAAAGGCTGCTGAAAATTCAGCTTTGCCGAATTAAAATGCAAGTTATATATTAAAACAAAAGTTATTGTAATATTTAACAATATCACTGTTTTACTTTATTTTTGATCAAGTAAATGCAGCTTTGGTGACATCTTTCAAAAGCATTAAATCTTACCAACTCTGAACTTTTGAATGCTTAGTTGTCTTGTAATTGTAATGGGTGTTTTCTCCATTTAAACAATACTTCACAGAATACATAATGTGCTTTTGGGTATTCTTGCAAGATCTTGCCTTGTGACTTTTTGGACCACTCAATATAACAAAATATACGGTTACGGTAAAAATTAATAAAGTAATGGGAACTGTCTGTTGTGCTGAAATTGATAATTCATTCTCACAGCTACTCTTTTTGAGAGGTCAAGAGTATTTAACTGCAGTTTAACAGTTTGACCCCCAAACAGCGTGATACCCGATGCATCACAAATCTGTAGCAAGATCCACACACCCTCAGACCATTAGCATAAGACATCTTTGTCCAAATCTGCTGGCCTGAAATCCAATATGTAACTGCAAACCCGGAGAGAGCTAAACGTGACTGCAGGTCTCAGGATCTTTTGAATGTGACACACTGATGCAATGTTAACTGAGGGTGCTCTCCACTGGGGTTACAGCAAAACCACAACACCACTTGCCTGAAGAGCTTTGAAGCTTCCTGAAATCTCATGAAACCAAATCAAGTGTTTATCTTTCAGCAGATTAAAAATTGAACAACCTTAATGACGTCTTAATGTGAATATCCCCTACCTTTAATATCACCTGCTACCGACTAGCAATAGCAAGTAAGAACTAATGGTTATGTCAATGAAAAAGACAAGCCCTTCAGACCCATACCAACTTTCTGTTTTAATAGGAAATGAATCAACAAGGGGATGAAAACTGGGTTTGTCAAATTTGTACATGGGGTAGTGATGGGCGCGTTCGAAACACTGCTTCACGAAACTTCGAAACATTTGCGAATCTTTTGTTTGGAATCAGTGTTTCGGAGCGCGTATCAAACCGCACTGCTCACGTGATTTTAGCAACCGAAGCTTCGTTTCGAAACTCCGATGGTTCACCACTAGGGGGTGTTGATCTCAAAGTGAACCCATGAACCACTTCTGGTTGCCCAGTTAATCATGTGACAATGAAAGCCCACGAAATTTTACTATAAAAATAAAGAGTTGTGGGTTAAACAAAAGATAACACAGATGGCTATATAGTTAAAAAAAATGTGTAAAAACATTCAGTACTTTCAACCTACAAATCACATCATACCTTAAAAATAACAAAATGAGCTGACGATAGAATTAAATCCACCTCCTTCACTTGACTGAGAACACTACTCTTGCCTGCTGGTTTTTATAGACAGCTCTAATGAAAACAATTCATTCAATAATTACATAAATCAAGTAATTCATTAAATATGAAGGGTTAAGGGTTTGATTATACTTAAAACACACAACACAAGCACTAATATTTAATAGTATTTAAGTGTTTATTTAAAAAATGTTTTTTCTAAAAAATAGAAGTCGCCAGCATGTGCTGTTTCAAGTGCTTCGAAACATCGAATCATTTTTCGAAGCAATTAGTTCAATTGATTCAATGCTTCGAAAAGCTTCGTTTCTCCCATCACTAACATAGGGTCCTTCAAAGTTATGGCAAAAATTATATCTTTGTTAGAATTTTTTTAACGGACAACTTGTTTCCCAGAGCCAATAGGCACAGAAATTAGGTCACACTGAACAAAAATTGCTTATGATCACAAGGACTGATTGAAGATTGAATAAGTCTGGCAACAAAAAATGGCTCCAACAAGGAATCCTTTTAATTTCAGGGTATACATCACACAGCAGCATCAACTATAGTCAATTCAAGGAAGAGTCGGTCTGTCATCATTATAGCCCATTACTGAAGGGTGGCATCACTCTACATGAAGGACCATTCAACCAGAAAAACTCTGGATAAGTTATGCTTGCAGAAACGCCTGTTAGATGGATTCTAGCATGCATTCTTACACAAAGGAAATTCGATATTTAACTCCACACACTTCATCTTCCTTTGCCACCTTTGAAATAAAAATAAATATCTGTCACATAAAAGTCAGTGTTGGGAGGCTGCAGTTCTCTGTTCACTGATGATTGAAATGGACTCCTCTTCGCTATCTTGATTTTTGAGCGTGTGTGTGTGGGTCTTTAGAAGAAATAGGCATATAGGTATAGTCTTGATACTAAAGTGGACAATATGTGAAGAACAAGATCCGCTGTTGTTCTCAGACTGTGCTGTGGAGGGGAAGAAATACAGAACAAAAACACAGAAGATTAACTGAACACATCAAAATAATAATAACTAATCAGCTCTGTGATGGTTACCTGGAAGATATGCAGGCCTTTTAAGGTAAGAACGGCTAGCTCTCTCAGTCCATCACCATCCAGGTCGAGATAAATCAGTGACAGCAGGGGCCTTTTAAAACTCTGTCTCCACAGCAACTGTAACTTATCTTCAAAAGCTCCCATTGGTTGGTGAAATTTGTAGCACAGTAGGTCCTGTAGACCACAAATCAAACACATAATTGTGCATACTGGTAAGCTGCTTCAATTTCAGTGTGCCACCACACATTTTAAACTCTTACATTGTGGTATACTTTTGTTCCACAGCAAGTGTTTCTGTACTTTAAATCCAGCATTGTACCTGTCCATATGTTCCCAGCAACAACTCATGTTGTCCATCAAAGTCCAGATCAGCAACAAGAGCACAGACAACTGCATCGCACTGGTCGCTTTCTGCCAAGCACAGCTGTCTGCTCAGTCCATACTTCTCCACATCCCTGAACACACACATGCACACATTTATTTTACACTCAACCAGACACATGGTGCAGAACAAGCAACATACTAAAAAAGCTCTGACCTCTAAACAACAGCCATTTCTATTGCACTGGTTACCAACAGGTGAAATGATTCCCTTTGACTGCCTGTGGGGAAAAAAGCCAAATAAAGAGCTTTCAGTAACAATAGTCTGATCTTACCTGTCATTAATAATCTTACATAAAAATAAATAATTAAGCTTAACTGACAACAAAAATGTTTCTTGAGCAGCAAATCAGGATATTAGAATGATTTCTAAAGGATCATGTGACACTGAAGACTGAAAATTCAGCTTTTCCATCACAGGAATAAATTACATTTTAAAATATATTTAACTATACATAAATAGATGTTTGAATTTCCTTGAACAGCTATTTTGAATTGTAATAATATTTAAAATATTACAGTTTTTACTGTATTTCTGAACAAATAAATCTTATGGCGAGCATAAGAGAACCCTTTCAAAAACATTAAAAAAAAAAATGGTAACAATCCCAAACATTTCTGTATAAAGCCCTCAAAAGTATGAACTCTTAAACTTTAAATTTGAATCTAAATATGAATTCAGAGTGATCTGGATGCGAGTTCTGTACTCTAGACAAAGTACATTTTAGACAAAGGCCTAAACGCTCTCTTTGTTTTAAGTATGGTTGATAACTGTGATCATTTGAGCTGTATAACTCACGGTTTGTGTCAGTGCTCTGGTGCTGCTGGTTCGAAGGGAACAGCAACACAGTGCAGATGGGACTGCTTCGTGCTCAAGCTTCACATGCCAGTTTTGGAGAATCTCTAATAAAGCAAATGTACAAAGAAAGCCAGAACTTTTATCATCACCATATTACATTTTAAGAAGAGGAAAGTGTGTAAGTGTACGTTACTCACCAGGTCCCTTTTGGTTGACAAGAGAAAGCCCCACAAAACCATTCTGACATCCAAACGCAGTGAGTCGCCAATTTTGTTCAATGCTTAAGACGATTAACCATAACACACTGCAATGCAAACAAAATACATTCTAATTACCATCAAACATCTTACATAACAACATGTCTTGTCATCAAACTTGAACTGCAGAAATATAAACACTCACTTGCTTGGCAGCTCAGGAAAGAGTCTTTCTACTGGCTGTTCCTCAAACTGATGCAGAGACGCATTCTACTATCAGAAATTGACAAGGAAATTCAAATCTTTAGTATAAGAGAAGGACAAGAAACCCTTAACAATAAGAAGCCATTACTCTGACATTTCTAAGCCAGGCTGACCTCTTTGTAAAGAGGTATGCGCTGATCATGCCCACTGAGAAGAAACACAGTCTCACTGGATCTCCACAATGCACCCTGCAAAAATAAAAAATAACCCAATAAAAAAAAAAAGAAAACACACCGTGTTTCATCTATTCAAATATAAAAAATGCCAACATATAAACCTTTCGACTTCTTTTATAGAAACACAATGACATACTCTATGTGATAAAGCTGGAAAGGTGTGAACTGGAGCTCCAGGTTCAGACAGCTTTCTGTCAAAAGGATGGAAGCCTCAGATTATTAAGTATAACATTTTGATCTCATTTGTTCCTTCATACCTATGAAGACTGTCATCATACTAATATAGGTATAATTTAAACCACATAATTTGTGTATACCTCTTGGTCTCGAGACATACCTGCGCATCAATTCACTAACTAAAAAATATTTTATATGACTCACGTGCAATAGACTCTAGGTTCAATTTTGACCCTGGTTCATAATCACAGTAAATGTTGAGAAAAGGAGTTGCTTTATCTCCTAAGTCCTGAGAGGAAAAAGAGACAGAAAGATATAAACAACAACAAAAATGCATGTAGCCATGTACACGCACATATTTTTCCTGCATTTAAACATTTATGGGCAGAAATAGCTCACAGTTGAAAATGTCAGCTCTCATGGGTGAGGAAAAATGAGTGAACGAGGAAGATTTATTTATTTTTTTCGTCAATGGAGACGATTTCTGCATCAACTACATTAACAGAAAAGAGAAAAAAAATTGCGTTGGACTGCTAAAACAAAAGACTTTCAAAGCAAATGAGCTGGCTCTCACTATGTGAACTGAATCTCTCTGGCCACAGGTCTGATCTTCTTCTGCAGGTCCTGATATCTGAAGCACACCACTTTCCCCTTCAGGGGCGCTGCCAGTAACTCCTGCTCGTCTGCTTTGCATAGTCCGTATATGTTGCTCTGCGAAGGAAAACGACTAAAACTGTCTTCCACAAATGGACACGTGCCTTTTATATCCGGTAACATATTACGCACAATCCCAACCAAAAATAAATATAAATTCAGTTGGACCTTACTGGACTGTCACGCAAGTGACAAAAAAAATAATAACATCGGGGGCGGTTTTGTGAGTAAATTTGACCAATCATCTGCGTCTTCGCACTGCTTAACAAATCATCTTGGTTATGTTGTAACCTTGGTTCCCTGAATAGGGAACTAGATACTGCGATGACATCATCGCTTTGGGAATACCTCCGGTGTGACAAATGTCTGAAGCCCTTATACCATCACGCCAATTTATTGGCCAATAGCGCTTAGCACCGCCCCGGCACAATGCTCATATATGCTCATATATGAGCACAATGCTCATATATGCGCGCTGCGCGCTATTTCATCATATTTTACACAATGACGAAGGAAGCGCTATCGAAGGTACAAAACGGCCAGCATCGCAGCATCCCGTTCCCTATTCAGGGAACCAAGGTTACATACATAACTGAGATGTTCCCTCTCATAGGTTCACTTCAGTGCTGTGATGACATCATCGCTTTGGGAATGCTATACCATCACACCTGACGTACCAAAGATAGCTGGAAGACCGAGGAAAGTCTGCTCAAGTGGAAGAGACCCGGGAGCCAAGAGCCATCCTCATGTCCAGACAAGTAGAACTTGATGAAAGTGCTAGGAGATGACTAACCTGCCACAGCACAGACATCTCCCATCAAAGGCCCTTTAAAGAGAGCCTGAGAAGAAGCCATTGCTCTCGTAGAATGAGCACGCACCTCTAGAGGCAAAGTCACACCACGCACCTCATAGGCTAGAGATATAGTCACTATCTGACCCCGCATAGCAGGGGAGAAAGCCTCCAACCACTTGCTGAAAGCAAAACGGAGTCGAAGCAGTCTTAGGATTAACTAGGCCTAGGAAGCAGTAAGATTAACCAGCCTTGGGGCAAAGTCCATACAAGAGGAGCTGACAGAGCCTGCAGATCCTCAGTCCTCTAAGAGAGGACTACCAAAAAACTGCTTAAGGTTTCAAAGTTATTTGACAGACTTAAACAGCTCAAATGGATGGCCTGCCAGGCCTTCCAACCAAAAAATAGGTCCTAAAAAGGAATCTGTGCTGGGCAGAAAGGCCTAAACTGTCTCGTCCCTGCATGAAACGGGAAACCAGAGGGTGATATCCCACTGAAACACCTCTATGGGTAATGCTCAGCACATATGGCAGCCACATAAACCTGTGGCAGGTCCCTACAGGGTAATGGACTGGGTCCATATTGTGTCCCTTTAAGGGCATATAGCATCTCGTGGAGGGAGCCCTAGAATTAAGAATAGTGTTGGTAATCTCTGCCAAGAGACCGGACACATTACAACTCCACTCAGGGGTCACACCCATTAGTTCCAAAAATCCTGATGGGGATGTCCAAATCATGCCCCGAGCCTGAGTCAGCAGGTCATGTCTGAGGCGAACCTCCCAAGGGGGTCGGCTAACAGACTGACCAATTTGCCAAGAGACCGGACACATTACAACTCCACTCAGGGGTCACACCCATTAGTTCCAAAAATCCTGATGGGGATGTCCAAATCATGCCCCGAGCCTGAGTCAGCAGGTCATGTCTGAGGCGAACCTCCCAAGGGGGTCGGCTAACAGACTGACCAATTCTGAGAACCAAGTACGAGTGGG
This sequence comes from Sinocyclocheilus grahami, assembly GCF_001515645.1. Classification (NCBI taxonomy): domain Eukaryota; kingdom Metazoa; phylum Chordata; class Actinopteri; order Cypriniformes; family Cyprinidae; genus Sinocyclocheilus; species Sinocyclocheilus grahami. The sequence continues at coordinate 1,100,478 of NW_015505394.1, read as the reverse complement.
CCAAAACTGCACCACCTTACTCTGAACAGAATAGTTTGGGAGCAAACGGGTCGACGGGAAGGCATAAGACTGGTCCTGGGCCATTCTTGGGCTAAAGCGTCCACCCCCAGAGGCGACGGAGGAGACAAGGAAACCAGAGCGGGCAATGCGCATGCTCTAAGCAAACAAATCTACTTCCGCTCGGCCGAACCTCTGTCATAGGAGACTCACCACCTGAGGGTGCAATCGCCATTCTCCAGCCTCCAAACTCTGTCTCAAGAGTAAGTCCACTCCTGAGTTCAGGTGACTCGGGACATGAACTGTTCTGATCGACAGGAACCTGGTCTGTGTCCAAAGAAGAACATGTCTTACCAACCTGCACAGTGGGCGAGAGTGTAATCCTCTCTGACAATCCATGTATGAGACCACAGTCAGTCCTTGACCTAATGTGACAAGCACTCAATTGGGTAAGAACGGTTTGAGTGCCAGAAACGCTGCTCCAAACAGTTTGTGTGATTGAGCTAATATCAGCCAATCGTCAAGGTAACTCAAACTCAGACACCACGCACAACAGGGCCAGAGCCTGATGCTGACGCAGAAGTTTATCCTGTCTCTATCTGAACCGGAGATTGGTTTGTGACCATCGATCTAAGGATGCGTACTTCTGCATCCAGATCGTCAAGAGACACAGGAAGTTCCTCAGGTTTGCTTTTGGAATAAAGCTTGCCAATACTGTATGCTTCCATTGAACTGGCCTTGAACGCAAGGTGAATGGATGCGAACTTCCTGTGTCTCTTGACAATCTGGATGCAGAAGCATGCCAGCACCAACCACAGAATGGGGACTTGGATGTCAACATAGACCCTGCACCAATGGCTTTAGGGCACAGCTGATAGAGAGGCAAACACACTTGTAGGTTGCCCACATTCATACACAGTTCCAGCTCAATGCAACAGCGGAGCTGAAAAGAACAGAGTAATTAGTCATGCAAACCACTGCTTGGTAGCATGAAGCACCCAACATCTCTAGTGCACAATAATGTATGCTGCAGTCACATAATGCAGCCAGTCATGTGAAGCGAGTGTTGGTAGCAAAAGCGCCGCAATCAATCACATGAAGTAGGCTGACCTTGGTGAGCATTAATAGCTTGCCATAAGAGATACTCTTACCCGTGAACTCATTCACACAGTTGCTCAGCTCAGTGCATCTCAGTTGGGATGAGAAGAATAATGATTAGTTATGCAAATAGTGTTGGTAGCCTGTTATTGACAAAAACCATGTTGCACGGCAAATGTGTGTTGTAAAACTCCACAGAGCCAGCTCATAGCACAGAGTCCACTATTTGTTCCAGCTCAAAACGGCAGTGGAGCTGAAAGAATCATAATTATTAGCCGGGCAGACTAGTGTTTGGTAGCATGAAGCGCCAATAACCATAGCGCACGGCAAATGTCAGCTGTGGAGTCCGTGCTTAAAAACAGTCACATGAACCAGGGTTGGAAGAGTAAGCGCCAAATCAATGTACGTGCCTTAATTAATGCAGTGCAGGAGTAGAGACAGGAAAAACCCTGCTCACTCTGCAGCCCGAGTCACTATAGCATTAGGTGTAAAACAGCTTGCCATAGGAATTTACTCTAGATATGTGAGAACACCCACTGATTTGTTCCAGCTCAAAGCATCAGTGGAGCTGAAAGAAAAATTAACAGCTGGGCAGACTAATGCTTGGTAGCATGAAGAGCCAAGACCATAATGCATGACAAACATCCGCTGCAGGACTCCTAGAGTCTGCGCCTAAAAGCAGTACACGAAATAAAAGCTGGAAGCGTAAGCACCAATTCAAATGCACGTGCCTGCATTAGTGCAGCGCAGAAGTAGAGAGAGAGAGATAGGAAAACCTGTCTGCTCAACTCTACAACCTGAGCCATTATAACAATGTTAAAAGAGCTTGCCACTTAATGCTTCAGCTCAACGAACAAAAGTTGGAAGCATAAGCGCCAAATCAAATGAACGTGACTGCGTCAGTGTAGCGCAGCAGGTAACATTAGAGAGAGAGGGAAAAAACCGCCAGCTCACTGTTATAGCTTGCTATAAGAAATACAATGAAACACGTGAGCTCTTCCACTTATTTGTTTTAGCTCAATGCAGCAGCGGAGCTGAAAGAAATAGTAATTAGTCGGGCAAACTAATGCTTGGTAGGTCGAAGCGCCAAAAACCATAGTGCATGACTTAACGTCTTAAAATCAGTCCCTCTCATGTTGTTTAATAAACTTGAGAAACACTTGATCCAGGGAGGGAGTAGAGCAACGGGGATTTTATATCAGTAAGCTCGCCCCTTAACCCATAGCTTATATCTACAGCTTGTGTTGCCTGCGAGCTCGAGCCCGAGGCTGCTGTAGAGTAGGCTATGCATCATCTAATCCGCAGCCGAAAGAATCGATTACGAGCTTCCGGAGCGGGAATCAGATTTGGCTAACCACCTGACTCACGAGGTGCTCTTCTGATGAACACACGCAGTCCGGGGAAGAGAGCGAGAGAGAAGGGGATTAATTCCGTTCTCTCATTCTCTGTACCCTCAGGCTCATCGCCGTCACCCCAAGCGTCGAGCTCGTGCGGCGCCTCGGCAACCACAGAACTGGAACAGTGGGGGTTGAACGAACATCTTTCCTTCCTCAGAAAGAGAGCGAGCCCAGAGCGCAACTTACTCACAAACACAGATATCACGGATACAACAATATATAAAGGCCACAAAGCGGTCTTCCTACCTGTTTCCTCGTGAGTCCGTGTAACATGCATTCATACATACCGGAAAACTCATTGTGTCCGCCTTAGAGGAGTAAACTCTATATAAATAGATGGCTTAGAACACAAGAATCTCTTTCCATGGGCAACAGATGATTCGCTTCCTGAAGGAATTAAAATCTAATGAAATATATGATCAATGTGACGAATGCTCGGGACGGTGCTAAGCGCTATTGGCCAATAAATTGGCGTGATGGTATAAGGGCTTCAGACATTCATCACACCGGAGGTGTTCCCAAAGCAATGACTTCATCGCAGCATTGAAGTTACCTATGAGAGGGAACAGAGATCTCGACATGAAGGTGTCGTCATCAGCTGTCGCCGACAATGATATCAACACTTACTGTGAGAAAGGGCAAATATTTTACACCAGTTTGTTTCTTGCTCATTGCCTTTCTGTCTAATTCTTTCAGTAGGTGGTTGAGATGCAATAAATTGAAACCAGTGGGAGGCTAATGCTACAGTGTTAATAATTTATTTCTGTTTCGGATGAAGAAGAAATGTGTCCTCCCTACAGGGGGCGAAATTACATTCATTAACTCATTCCAACTTTGTTTATTTAACCCTATACTTTTAATCATGTATGCTTTTGTCTAAATGTGCCTGTATACATATGAAAAATATGAACTATACCACAAATTCAAAACACAATATTTCATTTGGCAGTGTGAATTACAACTGAATAAAAAACTCTGGGCGACAATTCTGTAGGCTATATCGTTTTAAATGCTACAAGTTAATTAAGCCATAACAACATCATAATTTGTAGTTTGGAAAAAGATACTTATTTTGTTAGGCTAAATGCTGAAAGCCTTAATTAAATTATATTCAAATGAGTAGTATGATCACAAAGGCAATCTAAACGTATGATTTTGCATAACTAAATATCCGTCTTCTGATGTATGATATTCCAAAGGGACACAGATTAGATTAACTAGATTAGACATCAATTAATTAATATTAATAGATACTATTTAAATTTTGTTACTCAAATGAATGGAAAACATACTGAATTATTGGACATAAAACAAGTCAAAATCACACAAACAAACACTCAATCAATTTCATTACATTTTGCACATTTAGATACAATACTTGCACACATTCATGTACAAATCAATAACTTACTGAATTGTATTACCTTTATTGTGTGTATGCACTGGAAATGTAAACTTTTGTTTGTCATATCAACCAAAACTTGACGTGAACTAAACTGAACTGAATCGAATCAAGATAAATGGACAGAATCTCCACTAGAGGGCCAGACAAGCTGTCAAGCAGTTATTGGGGCCCTCAGCATACAGCCCCACTGACATTAAAACCCCTTTAATCTGTGACCCAAAGTCTGTCCACAATGGGACTTATTTTCCTTATCAGAAAGTAACTGCCTCATCACAACATCTTCCAATAGAAACACATCTACACACTGCATTAGAAATTGCTCAGCAGTTGTTTTAAATACCTGTATTATAAAGTGATTACTATCACTCACTTTGTGAGGGATTACAGTTGGAAAAAGTTTTGTACACATATTTAGCACAGATTCAAAGTTTTGGATGTATCTGTTGTTTGATTGTGCAGAAATATTTTATATATGCATGCTTAACACACATTGTTCAGAGAGCGTGTGTGTATGTGTGCGTGTGTCCGGCGTGTGCGTTTCTTTGGGGATTAGAACCGTGTGAGTGATTGGTGCTGACAGCGGTCTGTGTATTACTGGCTGGCCTGCAGATTAAGCCGCTCCTTTTTAGACTGCCTAATCTGGATTAACTGATGCAGTGTGCCTGCAATGATGCGGCCCACTACCCCTCTCTCTCTCTCCCTCCCTCCTTCCCCCTCTCTCTTTCTTTCTCTCTATTTGTCACCTCACTCGCCCTCCTTCACCCCAATCCATCTTCACATTTTTCCTTCCTTTACGTCTATTTGCATAGGAACATTTTGTTTATTTCATCTATCCAACTCTTCACTCAGATTAAATGTTTGTTGCAGCGTCACTGTGTCGGCCGTGTATGTGTGTGTGTGCCTGCGGATTAAAGTTTAGTCCACTTCCATAATTGCTCTTGTGCCTGCGTAGCTGGCTGTTGCCAGATGGACGGACTGGTCCCCCCACCCCCACTGCACCACCCTTCCACCACCACAAACTTCCCCTTCTGCAAGCACACAAGCCTAGATCCCGCACACATAAACATACAAACATCTTACACTGACACAGAGCAACAACAATAAATTGTCTCTTTTTTTTTTAAACTGCTTTTACACAAAACAACAATAACAACCACTGAAATACAGGCATGTTCTACAGTTTTATAATCTGAGCAAATGATTAAAAAATTACAAGAAAACTAGACTTATTATTAGTTAGTAATCTAAGTAAAAAGACAAACATATAAAAAAACAGTTGTTGTTTGGAAAAGATATTGTCTATCCTCTCATTAATTCTAAGAAATACTACTTATAAAACCTGCTTATAGAGCTTTGAAATTGTATAAATAGTGTGTATATATATAAATAGTATATATACACACATTTGTAGGTCCTGAAATTTGACAAACGAAATAATTGTAGCTTTGTCAATGCTTTACTTACATATTTCACAAAATATTACAATATATATATTCAAATTTTTATTATCGTTTTATTATCATTTTTTAAATCATTTTTATTGAGAACCGTTGGTTAGAGGCTGATTAAAGGGGTGGACGACTGGAAGTTTTTTTCTACATTATTGAGTTTATAAGGTGAAGGCCCACCAATATAAATGCTTTTTAAAAACGTTATTTGTATATATGTATCGCAAAATAATCCTGATTCTGAATAAGAACGGGGTTTGCATTTCCTCTTAACATCTGACCACTCAACTGAGCTGTCTTTCCATCTCATATTTCTTTTTCAAATTACCTTTAAAAAAAGAAAAATTAATTATTTACTTGTATGTGGTAAAGCAAGATGATAGAATTCAAAGCAAATCTTCTGCTGCTTTTTGTCACCAAATACAGTCGAAAATTGTAGTCTCTCATTCTTGTATTCAATACATGCACATCTTTAGGCAAGATAATACAAGTATATTTTTGTCATTTAGAGAAAAGCTTGTCATAATAATTAAGGGAATATGAAGATTCTTTGTTGCCCTTTGTTCCTTGGCTGTACTTAGGAGGAATGACATCTACCTCAGTCACAGCCAAATAACCCTGTCTGCACTGTATCTGTTTTAAGGCAACCTATCACACTCAGTTCATCTTGAGTGCCCTTTAACGCCTTCCTAGCCTCTCTCCCTCTCTCTCTCTCACTAACATGTTTACACTCAAACACATAATACTTTCAAATAAAACATTCCATTTTTTCTTTCTATAATACATTTTAATGACATTTTCAGATAGCTCCATACAGCGAATATGGATCCTTTCCTGCTTAGACCAGAACTGGTCAACAACCTTACATATGGCTGTTATCCTTTCTTCTTTAATCAGGCCTCCATCACTGGTCAAGATAATATTCTGTCTTTGTTTTGTTTTATTCTTCATTTATCCACACATTTCTTAACTTCCAGCTATTCTTCTTCCCTCCTGATGAGAAATCTCTCTTTCCTCTCTTTAGGTTAAGGGACTATTCACACAAAGCATATTATGATAATTCATAACTGTGTGTATGCATGTGTGTCTGGTCAAAAATAAAGTGTCAAGAGTAACACTAAATTTGAGATGTTTTACAAATCATTATTATGCCAAATGTTATTGAGTCAAATCTTTTAGTGGTATTATGCTGCTTTTATGTTTTGTATTCAGTCAATAAATTATGATAAAGGATTTTAAGTTAATCACGTAGTTGCAATGAAGTAACAGATATACAAATAAAGGATAAATTAAAAAATAAGTTATTTATATTATACATGTTGTTATGCAGAAGTGTTAACAGGACTGAGCAAGAAAATGTCCACAAGAAATTTTTTCTTACATATTAATATTAATAACCGGAAACAACAAACACATTCGATGAACGAATTAAATTTCAGTGTCTTATTTGTGAGATTCAAATGACACTTTCGTCTAATATCTGACATTTAAACTATTATAGTGTGGTTTCTTTAAAGATGGAACGATTGCGCAGCGCCAATCAACATACGAAGAAAAAACACTCTATTCATGTGGAATTAATGGTTAATAGCTTCGGCACAATTTGTAAATAGAATAGGCCTAGGCTATATAAAATAGAAATAAAATTAATGTTTTATATTATTATTATTATTAGGGAACGATTTCTGCCCCCTGAAATTGATTTTCAGGGGTATATTTACTGTGAGGGCCCATTTTTCTAAAACATCTCATTTAAGGCGTATCACATTTGCTTCAAATGAATCAACTAATGGTTCCTACGGTTCCTAAAACCACGCAGACCCAGATAATATAATGGGGGGGGGGACGTTTTAATTAAAACACCATATACACAACATTTTAAAATCTATTTATAATACAGTTAAATATATTATAAGTATATTTTACAAATATCTAAACATTTTAAATATTTTAAATATCTGCGGCATTTGGAGACATCGGCCTTTTTTTGCCCGGATCCTTGTTCATTTTTTTAAAGGCAATATTCTCCATTTTTCGATATATCTTTACAATTTTTATTTGCTACTATATTGGTTTCAAAATAAAAAACGAAATAAATTGTTTTATAGTTTAAACAAACCGTTCGAAAATCGAACGGTTATGTCATAACCAGACCAGACCCAATCAGACAACCCATCATAATCTACTAATTTTGCACTTTTACCTTACATTTTAAGTCAAATAAATATGTCTATTGTCATACCACGTGTTAAGAAAGGCTACACGTGAAAAGACAGAGAGAGAGAGAGAGAGAGAGAGAGAGAGAGAGAGAGAGAGAGAGAGAGATGGCCCTTGATTAGCTGCTTGGTGTCTTATTGCTCATAGTGTCCCGCTCCTGTCCGGTCCTGCCCAAGGGACACGCTCCTTAACCAACGCCAAAACTCTGAAATAGAGTCTAAAACTTTTGTGGAGAATAGGCTTTACTTTTACTATTACTTCACATTAAAAGAGCACGCTTAACTTTGATACTCAGGGCGTTATTAATGACATAGCTAAACTTGGGCAAGAGGGTACGCTTGTTCAAGACACTGAGAAGCGGGAAAGAATCTACAGGTGCTTGAAGAGGCGCGAGGCTGAAGGAGCACCGCACGCGCCAAGCGCCAGCACAGACACGCGACCATCAGGAGCAGAGCGCGACCCCCGACCCGTAAAAAAAGCGTCACAGAGAAAAAAGAGAGTGAGAGAGAGGGGAGAGAGAGGGAGGGAGAGAAAGAGAGCAATAGAGAGAGTGTGCGAGAGACTCGGCCGTCCCAAGAATGATGTCCTACATAAAGCAGCCCCATTATGCTGTGAACGGGTTAACGCTGTCCGCCTCAGGAATGGACCTGCTCCACACCGCCGTCGGCTACCCAGGTCAGTTCATTCGTATTAATCATTTATAACATGTCTGTGTCAGACATTTGATTAATTTTGGTGGTCAGTGAACTCAAAAGAGAGGGGGAAAGCAAAACTGAAAGGTAGCCTCATCTTTCCTGTTTCATTTGAGATGAGTTAGCCTACCCCATTTTTCTTACAATTTAAGCAACGTAAATTGAATATAATATAACCAGTTGATAGCCACATTAACTGGACAAACGTACTGCCCACATTCTAACAAAAAATAACTATTTGAAAATCCATGTAAAATGTATATTTGAAATTCATCTTGAGGGTTCTTTGAAAAACGTTAGTTTTTTAAATAAAATTATATAAAATTTTATATAACCAAGATTCTTTTATTTTATTTTTTTAATTTAATCGTGTGATCGTGTGTTTGCTTGTTTATTATGTAAAGTTACTTTATAGCCAATTATGAACGGTTTAATTCTAGCTTTAAAATTTGTGCGTTTGGTTCCCTGTTGCTGAAAATAAATTAATTATCATACTAGTACTAAATAAAGAAGTACTAGTATGTACTACTAATGGGTTCAGAATGTAAATATGAATAAAGCCCTAATTCTATCTATCTATCTATCTATCTATCTATCTATCTATCTATCTATCTATCTATCTATCTATCTATCTATCACTGTTGTAAGTTGACAATGGATAGTCCAAGTCCCTCCCTCTTCTCTCACCAACATTAACCATATTATTAACTGTTATAAGCTCACATTAAACAATTAAAACTGATACAATCTATATCTAAATTCAAAAAGTTTTCTCTTTTACTGTAAATGTACATTCCTGTTTTCAACTGAAAAAACTTAAAGTTGTTTCTTACTGTGTAATGTCAATGTATTTATAAATAGCCATTCCAAGGAAGCAGCGTCGGGAGCGCACTACCTTCACACGGACCCAATTGGACATTTTGGAAGCCTTGTTCACCAAAACACGCTACCCAGACATATTCATGCGAGAAGAGGTGGCTCTGAAAATTAACCTTCCAGAGTCCAGAGTTCAGGTGAGCCTGTCTGCCTCAAACTGAGACAAACATCTCTCTGACACCTTTCAGACTGCCTAACATTATTCTAAACACACATGGCATTATGTCTTAGGTAGCAGAAACAGATCATTCATTTCAAGTATAATAAAATACGTTAATCCCAGCATCTAACACTCATTTGCTTTGATGCAAGTAAACCATTCATCTTCAGCTAAATAATGCACCATATGTGCATTTGAAGTTTAATCTATTTTAAATAGTTGAGTCTCAAGTATTGAAAAGAAACACAATTCTGACAGTCTTATGTTTGTGAGGCCTATTAATATTGCAGGCCTGATAATCAAGCATGAGATTTGTACAGTATATAAAAGAAGCAAGTCCATTTTGACCTTTAGCGAAATGAGGCAAACTTTTATTTCCACCCTTAACCATCTTATTTCCCTCAGGTTTGGTTCAAGAACCGTCGTGCTAAATGCCGCCAACAGCAACAGCAGACCAGCGGTCAGCCCAAGCCCCGTCCCCCTAAAAAGAAGTCCTCTCCACCCTCTGAACTGACCTCTGACCCTGGTGCCAGCTCCTCAGTGGCGGCTGCCTCTGCCCCTGCCGTGCCCCCTAGTGCCAGCACAGGCACAGCACCAGTTTCTGTGTGGAGTCCCACCTCTCTATCCCCCCTTCCTGACCCATTGTGTGGCTCCGGCACACCTTGTGTGCATCGCCCTGCTCCCTATCCTATGAGCTATGGTCAGCCCTCCACTTATAGCCAGGGCTACAGCTCCTCTCCTTATTTCAGTGGATTAGATTGCAGCCCGTACCTCTCCCCCATGACCAGTCAGCTGTCCGCAAGCGGGGGCGCCCTCTCTCCCCTCACCGTGCCCTCTATGGGCGGCTCGCTCAGCCAGTCACCCTCCCTCTCCTCCCAAGGATACAGCACCTCCTCGCTGGGTTTCAGTTCCATAGACTGCCTGGACTACAAGGACCAGCAGGCCTGGAAGCTCAACTTCAGTACCATGGACTGCCTCGACCATAAATTCCAGGTGCTGTAGAAGAGAAAATGAGCAAGTGAAGAAAAAGAACAAGAGGGAAGGAGAATTAGGAGAAGACGGATGAAGAATAAATGATTCTAAACTATTTCTTGAAATGCCGGAGACATTTAGATGATGAACAGGACTGAATCAGCAGGATTCACATTATCTCAGAGGTGAAAAGGGAAGGGAATCTCAGATCTCAGAAGGGAAAAGGGCCCATTTTGGAACAGGTGAAGACTGTTCCTCTGTAATCCAGACCTGCTCTGTGATTGGCTGAGAGTGAAAGGACTCCTCAAGTCTACTGATCAGTCATCATTATTAACCATTTACCTCTCTCTCACACACACACACACACACACACAGACTAGAACATATTTCACAACACACTGAAGTAAATATCACTAAAACCTACACACACACACATATCACACAAAGACAAGCACATACGGTAATTGGAGGGAAACTTCTCGGTTTCTTTACAGATACAGTTAGCTCTTTATGGGACAAAATTCTTTCTACTTTTTTCATAAGTTTGGTTTGTCTGTACTGAGAGGCATTAGAAGTTCTTGTGTTGTGCTTTTAGCTTGCTGTTATTTATGTATTGTTAAATTATGTTAACTTATAAGAAATAATGTTGTTTTCTGTTAGTTTGTTAATCCTTACTAATTAAACTTCATTTAATGGCATTACATGCATGCTGTTGATATATATTTTCTATTTGGGTGACCTTGTGTTAAAAAAAATTTGGTGTTTACAATGGTTGTTATATTGCTTTGACCGAATACATTCAGATGGGAGCTACATTAAAAGTTAGATTTTTTTTCTCTTAGTTTAACTACACAATTAAATGTGGCTTTGTTTAACAAGAGCTGTCTAACTCTGTTTCTCATTGATTATGCAAGATGAAGCACTACTGTCATTAATAAAAACATGGCTGGAGATTTTATTAGCACATAGAACAAATGATTTACTTGAGAAAAAATCCCTTAAAACTGAACTTATATAAAGTGGGCCATGTCTGTCCCTCACACTGAACAAGCGTGCATGGTGACAAATTTAGAGGTTACTTTACCAAATGTGAAGTAAAAATATATAAGGACTAGATCTAAATTAATAAATATAAGTACTAAAAATGAAAACTCAATATGCATTCATGCCTCTAATAGGGGATTTTCTGGTATCAGCAAAAGGGAACTGGCAATTCAAACTGTAATGAACTTGATTTTTAACCAACTAAATTGAAAGCAGATGAAAAGTTCAGTACTTTGGGTCTAGAAATATGAAGTGCAAGATTCACATTATTCCACTATCTTCTCCTGGAGTCACTGTGACACCCTGGGTTTGGATACACAGGTGGCCCACACAGAGGAGGCATCTGGGGGTCCAGAAAGTTGTTGCGATGGTGTTGTCTGGTAATCGTGTTGCTGTGATGGTGAGTGAGGGTGAGTAGCCCATATAGCCGGGTGTGTGGGGTTATTTTAGCCAATGACCCAGAGAGCACCTCAATCTCCTTACTGTCGACAGAACACTACCCTAAAGCAATTAAACAGGATTACTGAAGCTCCCTCTCTCTCTTTCCCTCCTCCACACCTCTCGGTGCATCTCCTCCTGTTGATTTCAGTTCCCTCTCTGTCTGCTAAGACTATTCTATGACTAGTCCATCATTCCTACCTCATCTATCGCAGTTTATTGGTCCCACAATCGGTATTAGAGTTAGTCATTTGCCCAATTTTTTAGACATTAACATCTAAAAAAAATTATGAATGTCTTCACATTAGTTTATACAACAAAATGTCACATTAAATGCCTTTTAAAAAAACAATATAGCACAAACATACTCAACCTGCAACATACTAGTTAGGTTTCATGATATTTTAACATTTTCACAAAATTAAAACAAAAAGCATCTGGACATTTTCTGATTGCCAAAATTTAGTGTAACATACACGGACATATAAAAACATATATACAACATATATATATATATATATATATATATATATATATATATATATATATAAAAAACACATCTGTGATATATATATATATATATATATATATATATGAATAACACATCAGTGTCACTGCATCAGGTACAAAATACCAAACCAAGTGGTTTACTTACAAATAAATTATTCTAAACCCTTTCTCACATTTTTAGCCATTGTTTCACTTTTACTAGTAAAAGTATACACTGTATGTACTTTTACTATCTATCCATCCATCCATCCATCCATCCATCCATCTATCTATCTATCTATCTATCTATCTATCTATCTATCTATCTATCTATCTATCTATCTATCTATCTATCTATCTATCTATCTATCTATCTATCTATCTATCTATCTATCATAGAGTATAACCAACAACAAAAAAACCCCACCCATAAATATTCAGTGTTTAATGCAATTGACCAGGGTCAATTTAAACAATGTTTCCAATCTTATTTTATGAACATCTATGGTTCTTTCTACTGGGACTTACTAAGCGTGATCAATTTAATATGACTTCTCCATCTGTACTCTCATTACTTCTTATTCATTTTTTTTCTGTCTGCTCACTCCCTCTTTTTTCTTTATGTTCATCTCTCATGAGTATCCCTGTATGAAGACAGTGAAAGATGTGGAGTTCAGTAAATCTAAACATACTCACAGGTCTCTCTCTCTCTCCTCTGTGCCATCTTTCATGCCCTCTCTCACTTGTTCTCTCTCCATCCACCCCTCCACCCCTCCACCCCTCCTGAGTGCTTCATAATCCCACTCTGACCTGAATAAAACCACATGTACTGTTACCAGGACGAAGGGTGTGTGTGTGTGTGTGTGTGTGTGTGCGCGCAAATGTTTATGTATAGGTTTTTTGCTTCTGAAAAGTTAATAATGTGACATTGTTTTACTTTATATGAACATTTCTGTGTATGTGTAACACATGTTTTAAAAAATAGCGTTAAGTAAAAATTATTGTTCGGTCTCTTTCCCTCACTTTCTTGCCCCTTTAACTTTATATCTATGTATTTATATACGTATATATGTATGCATCTTTTCTATCTATCTATCTATCTATCTATCTATCTATCTATCTATCTATCTATCTGTCTATCTGTCTATCTATCTATATCTCTTTCTGTCTGTCTGTGTTGTCTACCTCGGTCAACTCTCTTTTCCTCTCACCCTCCCCTGTTTCTCCAGATATTAATCTCTCTCTCTGTGACAGATTGTCTGTGGTTCATGCAAGAAGACAAAAGGAGAAGCTGCTGAGCCTTCAAATCTAACAAATCACACACACACACATACGAACACACACACACACACACACACACACACACATAACCCGCAAACCAGCATGTAGATACATATGATATTTAACCAGACAGATACATTACTTTACCATATTATAGACTCTCTCACACACACAGACCTAGAACTATGCAACTGTGAATACACTTCAGATGATGGAGGGGCAATACAGGTTTTGAATGACAGGTGTATGTTAATGTAGTTACACGTTAAATGGCAAGTACTTCTTTCTAGAAAAACCTGGCGGCGAGTGACTACACAAAGAAAAATCAACCTTGTTAATTATGGATCACTATTACTGACTTTTTTTCTGTTTTAGTTCATGTGAAAGTAAAATGTGTGTATATGTATATATATATATATATATATATATATATATATATATATATATGTGTGAAGCCTACAGAATTATGTACAGCTGTATGTGCAAGCTGCTTTTTTCTGTAAATTAATTTGATTTCTAAATTTTGATTGATGCTATTTTTATCTTATTCATGGACCCTCTGGCATGCCTTTACAATCAGTTCAATAGCTTAAAAAGTACTATGTTTTTATGTGGTACATTTCCACCATCCTCATGAGGATGTGCAACCTCTCACCAATCCTTTGCTATGCTATGATGAGACGTGGATAAAATGCAGACAGACTTTAACCTTTTTTTTCTGACCACAGAGTCTTTTTATTCTAAGCTACTACTTGAAGGTAAACTTACAATTGTTCTAATGTTAAAATACTGACTTCTATCCCAGTTTAATGTAAAGAGACAAACAACTAAAACTAAGCTGACTTCTCTGAAGAATATAAACACCTGCGATGCTTTGAAAACAAGGCTTCACCAACAGAACATTGGTTTAGCATGTATTTTAAGCAGGCCTAGAAAATTATGCTGGAATGTGTTTCATGATTCAGCATTGGCCTTTTTTCACTCCGTTTTATGAAGCAACTTTTAAAGGGAACCCCGGGTATTAAGACTTGTATGTCTTAAAATAACGTAAATTATGTCTCTTACTGAAATGTGTAGTTGAAAACCCATGAAAGATGTACGTTATTTAAAAAAATCCACATCGTTTTATATATATTTTGGACTAAGGAGGCGCCATTATTTAAACGAAGTCAAATGGTTGCACTGGATCGGTGAGCTACTGGTGCTAGCTCTCTGGTGTTCATTTTACCGCAACACAACTCGGAATACTGATACGATGCCACATTGTGCGGCTTTTGGTTGTCATTTTCAGTCAGTGTTTCTTGTCACTGCTGTTTGTAAGCTCTTTCAGTAGCTGTGGTCTATTAAAAGCCTCAAAGGCATCAGGGCTAAAGTGGAGAGAACAAGACGTGGGTCTTTAGGAAGTTTTATTTATTAATATCTTCCCATTCTTTTCTTCTCTTTTTATCGCAAGGGAAGCAGTGAAAACTTAACTTTTTTGTCCTTCGACTGAAAATGACAACCAAAAGCCGCACAATGTGGCATCGTATCAGTATTCCGAGTTGTGTTGCGGTAAAATGAACACCAGAGAGCTAGCGCCAGTAGCTCACCGATCGAGTGCAACCATTTGACTTCATTGAAATAATGGCGCCCCCATAGTCCAGAATATGTATAAAATTGTAGATTTTTTAAATAACGTAAATCTTTCATGGGTTTTCTACTACCTATTTCAGTAAGATACATCATTTACGTTATTTTAAGCCATATAAGTCTTAATGCCCGGGGTTCCCTGTAAAAGACACTCTAAACCAGGGTTCCTCAAATCTTGCCCTGGAGGTCCAATGCGCTGCAGAGTTTAGCTCCAACCCTGATCAAACTCACCTACCTGTGACTTTCTAATGATCCTGAAGACATTGATTAGCATGCTCAGGTGTGTTTGATTAGGGTTAGAACTAAACTCTGCAGGAAAGTGGATCTTGTGGGCCAGATTTGAGGATCCCTGCTCTAAACACTCAACTCGATTATAGGACTAGGCCCAGGGGTGGCGAACGTCGGTCCTGGAGAGGTGCAGCCCTGCAGAGTTTTGCTTCAACCCTAATCAAACACACCTGAACAAGCTAATCAAGGTCTGAACGGTTACTAGGAAGCTACAGGCAGGTGAGTTTTCATTAGGGTTAGAGCTGAACTCTGCAGGGCTGCAGCTCTCCAGGACCGGAGTTCGCCACCCCTGGACTAGGCCACGATGTATTTGGGTGTTTACAAATGACACTGAAAAGGCTATTTGTGTAACATCTATTTATTATGACCAGAATATGAGAAATTTGGAAAATACAAATATCAGCTAATTTAAATTTCCAAATAAGAAAAATAAAAGCACAAACATGAGGTTGCATTGTGTATCACAAATAAAGCGAAGGAGTAAAGTTCTACCCAAACAAAATGAAAGAATCCGTACTAGAGTACTAAATGTAAAGACATTTTTTTTGCTACACTCTGTGACTCTAAAGCCGATCTTTAATTTGACAAAATTGGAATTGGAAGAGTGGAAAACGAGAGAGAGAAAAAGAAAGGAAGGGAGAGCAGGATGATAGTTGAACAGTGAGGTTGAATGAGAGGCTGGTTTAGAGCGCCCCCCTGTGGCTGCCTGAAGTTATAACAGGAGGAGCAGGATCGGCTTTCACTACAATATGAAAAAGAAAACGAATTCAAACTGATTTTCTTCAGATTAATCCTTTTTTCTAAAGAAAAATTCATGTATGCATTGTAAAAAAAAAAAAAAGACACCATATCAACAATAATAGTAATCATCAATATTACAAATAACAACTTTTTAACCAATAGATGCTGGTTTGCTGATCACATCTCCCACAGACACTCACACAGAGAAGAAGTCCGACCCCACACTCACCTCCACTACGAAGGGCCAAGTAAGGATTCAAGCAGGACATGTAAGGACTGGAAGGATCAAGGGGGACAGGAAGGGGAGGGCAAACGTGGTAAGATCAAAAAAAAATATGTGAGTTGGGGGACTGGTGGGGACAGGTTTCAATAAGGTGGACTGAGGCAGTTTTAGTAGCACCCTGCTGTGGAAGTTTCCGCTCCCCTTAAGCAGACTGACCCCAGACACCACCCTGTTTTTCTTTCTGGACAGCGGAGTAAGTGTGAGAGCATGGCGAGACTTCTTCTCTTTATATGCATGTTGAATGTTTGGCCCTAAAGCGGGCATGGGTGGACCTCGTTTATGCTCCAAATGTAAATGTGTGAGAGTATGTGTGTGTGTGTGTGTATTTGTGTACGTGCATGTGTGTGTGATCAGCAGCACCTGTTACATGCACATATAGGTACCCTACGCGTCATTTAGACAGCACTAGTAGACTGAGACACAGTTACTCCCCATCACCGATACTCTAAACTCTACCAAGAAATGCAGGAGGAGAACAAGTAGAGAGACAAAGAAATAAAGAAGGCGATAGAAAGAAGGGGTCAGTTTAAGCACGCTCTCCACGGATGCGGCGTGCCAGCTGGATATCTTTGGGCATGATGGTGACACGCTTGGCATGGATGGCACACAGGTTAGTGTCTTCAAACAGACCGACCAGGTATGCCTCACTGGCCTCCTGCAAGAATATACACAAAAATCGGTCAGTTAATTAAGCATAAACAAAAGCAAAAAAAGGTCATCCAAATCTTCAAATGTGCAAAAAAAAGTTTAACATCTATAGAATACAAAAAACAAGACCAGATATATAATATTTTGAATTAGATTTTATTTTTTATATTTTGTTTTCATTTTAATGCTTTAATTTAAGTGTTTTTGTCATTTTTTAAAGTTTTTGTTTCAATATGTCTATATAGTTTTTAGTTCAAGTTTAAGTTATATGAGTATTATATAAGTTATTTAACTTAAGTTTTATATATATATATATATATATATATATATAAATAATTTTATTTCCCCCATTGGGGGATAAGTAAAGTTTATCAAAATCAAATTTCACTTAGTGTTTATTTTATTTCCACTAATGAAGATATATTTTATGGTTTTAGTTAGCAATAATAAACCCAATATGTACCTGCAGTGCACCAATGGCGGCGCTCTGGAAACGCAGGTCAGTTTTGAAGTCCTGAGCAATCTCTCGAACCAGACGCTGGAATGGCAGCTTACGGATCAGCAGCTCAGTGGACTTCTGATACCGACGAATCTCACGCAAAGCCACAGTACCAGGCCTGCAGACAAGAAAGATGCTTAATGCAGGGTTCCTCGCAACTCTTTCTTTGCTGGGTACAATCACAAGTCTGGAATATCACCTGTAGCGGTGAGGTTTCTTGACTCCTCCAGTCGAGGGAGCGCTCTTGCGGGCAGCTTTGGTAGCCAGCTGCTTACGAGGAGCTTTTCCTCCAGTGGACTTGCGAGCAGTCTGCTTAGTACGGGCCATTGTTAGTCAATATCACCTGAGAGAAAAGAAAACACTGAGTATTAGAACACAGCTAAATCAGTAAATCATGGGCAGATTATGACATACCTGGCAGGAATGTAAAACAACTCTCGGAATAAACTAAATTCACATGCTTAATAGTGCTTTCTCTTAGCTGTGTAATATACAGCATTGAGTCTTGTGCACAGACAGACTAAGATATAAAAGTGAGTAAATCTCTACTATAAATAGCGTCTCTAGTTTTACACTTGTTTTGGCATTTGACTCCCTGCCCCACAAGCTATTTCAGGCCACTTCCTCCAGCACGTCACATTAAACCCAATAAATAAAAGTAACCACTCAGCGTGGACTGAGACAGCCTTTCAACCAATCGCAGACGACTGTAAAGCAAAAATAAAGTAGTAGCCAGTAGAGATTGAGGAGCGGAATAAACTAACCAATCACATGCCGTTCTCCCAGTTGTGGGGGCAGATCAGTCTGTCTAAGCCCCGCCCTAAACCGCAAGATTATGGCTGCAATTTGAACGGCAACTGGAGAGAGTCCGTGCATTGAGGCACGGGGGAGGACGCAAACTTTTAAATAAAATTTAAAATCCAATGCATGCAACGCAAAACCAACAACACAATACGACAGCAGGCATCCTTGGGTAACTAAATAATCGCTTAGAAGGAAAATTTGCCGCGAATTTACGCCGTTTAACCGAAGTAAACAGAGACATACGAAAGTGGGACGGATTTCAGTGTGTCCTCCGACACGAAAAGGAGAGCCTATTTTCTCTCGCCATCGGCTTACTCATTTTCAGACGATGATATTTTAACGTTTTAACGCTTAAAATAAACATTGTTCTGCAGGAAAGTTTCACAAAGCTGTTGAAAAGTATTTCAGAGAGAAGACAGTGATGCATTGGGGCACTTACCTCAGGTGAACGTGTTTTAATTCGCGCAGTGAAATATGTGCTCGGCTTGTCTGGCAGTGTCAGTATTTACTATCTCACACACAATGGGAGCGGGGCGGCCAGAGCCAAAATGGCCGCGATGTCAATCATTTTCTCCCAGAATGCACCTCAATAAAACTGTAAACACAAAATTGCCGTTTATTTACAGTACCAGTTGCGTTATGAATTTGCTTTTCCATTACTGCTATTTCCATTTCCTTGGCTTAGAGCCAAATGTAACAAAACTGATTAATAGTAAGTATTTAAAGTACCGTGTTTCAGAAGGGGTTTTACTGCAATCCCTTTGCTTTTCTCTTTGTTCCATGGAGGTCATCACTCATCAGGTTTAGAGGAGACAGGCTAATGGGTTCATCCACTGCTGGTTGTATAATAATAATTTATATTGTTATTACAGATCCTAAACATTTTCCATTAATTGTCAATTTACTTATAAAAAAAAAAATAGCGTTAACATTGAACACTTCAATTTAAAGTATTTGAAGTTCATGTACTCTAGTTTTATATAGATACAGAATTGTTTTGTGGCCTAATGCATCTGAGTGTTGGCCAAAGATGATCCCAGATCAGTCATACAATGTTTTACTTATTTCAGGCTGACATTCAAAACCGCCCTCCAGCCATGTGGGAACTCTGTCTTAACCAAAGTCTGCATTCCTCTGTCTCACGCTTGCTATTTTTAAGGCTTCACTGACATTTCAGGAAGGATGTGCCATTTTCAATGTACCAAAACACATTCGGTTTATTTTTTATATGCCTCGTAGTATTTACATATGTGGAGAAGCACTCAGGACTGTAATATAATGTGTATAGTGCAGGGGTCTTCAAAGTATTTCAGGACAAGGACCCCTTGATACAAGATGTGTCAAGCAGAGCTACATATTAAAGGGGTCATATGCCGTTGCTAAAAAATAACATTATTTGGTGTAATGAAATGTGTTTATGTGGTTTAAGGTAAAAAAAAACACATTATTTTCCACATACTGTACATTATTGTTTCTCCTCTATGCCCGTCTTTCTGAAACGCATCGATTTTTACAAAGCTCATCAGTCTGAAAAAGCGAGGTGTTCTCTGATTGGCCAGCTATCCAGTGCGTTGTGATCGGACGAATACCTCAAGCGTGTGACGGAAATGTTACGCCCCTTACCATGTGATGCCGTGTCCTGGCCGGTGTTACGAGATTTTCGGTTTCCGAGATTTTCTGTTTCAGTGGGCGGAGCATACATGAATATTCATGAGTTCCCGGACATGCGCGCATGTCCGGGAACTCATGAATATTCATGTATGCTCCGCCCACTGAAATAGAAAATCTCGGAAACCGAAAATCTCGTAACACCGGAGCGACGAGACAAAAACAGTCAAACCCATTATGAACAAGGTATTTATTGCATCCAGTTGGGACATAATTACTGATTATAATGACTTATACTGTCTCTTTAAGCGTTGCGTTGCATCACGGCGCGTAAACATAAAACCATGTCTGCATTTGTGATCGAAGAAACGACAAACAACTAGCACTACTCTACACTGTTCAAAACTCGCGTTTGAATCATCAGTGACAAATCCTTTAAATATGAAAATGTACTTACATGCTGTGAGTCAGCATTACTTGTCAGCATCATAGACTGTGGTCAGCATGCGCGCTGAAGGGGAAACTGGGGAACTGAATTCACCGGAACACCAGCATTGTAGGCTGCTCTCCCAGGTTCAGGAAACAGTCCTGGTCCTCCATAAAATGTGCTGCACACATCTGAATATTTGGGTTGAACTGTTCTGGAACAGTGTTGTAAATACAACTTAACCACTGATTTATATGTTATATTGAGTCACGTTTATCATAAAACACTGATGAAAGCATATATTCCCCCACTTTAATAGTATTTAAATAGTATATATTTACGTTGAACTTTATTCTTGTACAGATGGCGATGTATTAAGCAGTATATAATCATCAGTATATATCTGTTGCTCATGAAAACGTTTCTGAAACGTCTATATATTTGACAAATGTTGCATTTAATTCACTTATGAATTAGTATGCAAACACCGCGCAAGCGTCACTAACTAGAGCAGAAAGTGTTCGGCTTGACGGCTCCGTTTTCACCTCGGCTACTCTCGTTGACTGCCATCTGTAGCCGTGCTTCAAGCCGAACACACCTATTCTCATGGCGCAAACCGCAATTAACTGCATCATGTGACAGTTTGCACTAACCATGTGACACTGCACATATTTAATTAAGATCCTTTATTTTTTCCATATTTGCAGGAAATGCACTAAAACATCAGTCAATAAGGTTTTTAGAGTTTTATAAATGAAGTTTTTTTTACGGTCACTATTGTGACCGGTGGGATTAAATGGGTTAAAATGGACTTTGTGATGTTTTTTATGCCCATGTTTTCATTTTTTTAATGAAAAATTACTTGTGATCAAATATTAATTGGCGGACCCCCGGTTGAAGACCCTTGTAGCGTGTTGAGTGACTGTCTCAAGGGTCCTGAAAGTTTTTATTTAAGGATCAGGGAGTCTCACAGGCTGAACGTGCTTTGAAGTCTTTAATGTGACACACTCTGTAATTCATGTACTGTATAAATTGGGTAATGCATTAGAAACATTTAAAGATTATCGATGGCTGCTTGGTAGAAGCAAATTGGTATTTTATTTATTTTTATTTAACATGGCATATAGGGTGTATAATATATATGTGTGTGTGTGTGTGTGTGTGTAAACCCACACTTAATGGCAATGTGGTGGGCCACAAGACATACCGTATAAATGTAGGTGATCTGAAAGAATGTATAAGGTTTTGCAGTTTCACAACGATATACTGTACACTTATATTCCCAAAACCTAGTTTACATTCTAGAATCACAACTAAACACTATTAGCCTACCATACGTGCAGAAGTCCACCTCCTGCTATTGTGAGATTAATTACAACATGAGATGCCCTCTATGATGCTTAATGTAGAATAGAAATACAGATGGTAATAATACTGCTAATTCAGCAGTTTTATTGCAGTATTTTTCGTTCCACTTCCTTGTATGCTTCTCATGGGAATGTACAGTAAGGCTCATTCAATGAATTCTTGGTACCAGCTGCAGTGCCTTTTACAAACAACAGAGAGCACAGTCCTCCTGATGAAATCAAGCAGATTGTCTGATTCATTCACACAAACTGCTATGCTGTTGAAGAGCCAGCAATATCACTAGCAGGCACGTGCAGAGGGGGTGGGGGTGCTTGAGCACCCGCCCCTTTTCTCCTTGATGCCCAAAGTGCCCTTTGTCAAGGCAATTTTTTTAAATTACACACCCTTTTGTGTAAGCCTGCCAAATCTGACTATTAGTAAACTTGATGAATAATAATTTAGCCGTAAATAAAATGATCCACATAATGACCTTTCACCTGACGATCTCACGTTCAGACACTTTTATTAATTTAGCACGCAACCAGATACCATCAATAACGGCCGCGGCTACCGGTAAGTGGAGTTCTCAGCAGATGGTGTGCTTGTATACTTATATTATTAATTATCATTCATTCAAATTATTATTATTTTACAAGAACCACGTGAAGAGAGCATGCACAGCTGTTGTTTATATTGCTGTATGTAGCTTGTGGAAGTAATGTTATATAGCTGCAGGTTTATAAAGGCTACTACAAACACTTTTAAAAAATTTTTTTATCACAGAATAAGGCAGGAAACATATTTTATAGTTTCTATACTAAATGATATCAATCAGTACTGCCTTATTCATAGCCTATAGTTTATTTATTTATTACCATGGAGATAACTTGAAAAACACAAATAAACCATATATTTTCGCAATTGTGTGTTTGTCTTCACGTTTCATCAGTAAAAACGTTTCTGCTTTTTATTCAGTTCAGCTACAGCGATAGCCGGATGCTTTTGTCCATATTAGGGAGTTCCTGCATGTCATAAGTTATACATTTCTAGTCTGTTTTGGACTTTCTGTGCGAGAGCGTGCTCCGGCTTCGAGTATGAGTGAAGCAAACACTGCATGAGTGTTCAGCGCTCCTGATATTCACATCTCCTCATTTTGGATACAAATAAAACCTCAGGTCATGCAAAGACTATCTATACTGTCTCTTTGAATTTAAATCTAGATTTAAATCTAGAAACCTCTACGTGAAAACACCCGCCTGAATAAAGTTGGGGGGGGGGGATTTACATTTTAAATATTTATTAAATAATAAAAATGCAGCTAACGTAGTTCTACACACAGCTATATAAACAAAGGTGTCTGTTCTCTTTTGCTCTTGCTGTTTGATTTGGAAATGCATAAAGGGCGTAGAGGGTCTTGTCTTTTTTATGTTAGCTATCTGACTAAAAACAATTCACACTTTGAATCACACTTCAACTATTATTAATAGTAGAGTGCCTTAAAAATAATTAGCACAACACTGGTAAAACAGGCTTATACTGATTTTCTCATCCTCTGAATTATAATTATCAATCCTGTTTTTATTATCATTATCATTAAAAAAAAATTAATAAATTCAGAAGAGGATTAGGATAGACAGGATCAGAATAGAATTCTATTTTTAAAAAGACAACTTTTTTTTCTACAACAACAACAGTAGTGTTTACAACAGCAAAACCACCATACCCCGTAAACTCAATAATAATAATAATAATAATATCAATAATATAATTCAGTTTCTAATTACAGAGTAATTAAGAGGTGCAAAGAAAAAATTCTTTAACTTTTAAACTTAAAATGGTCTTTTCTCTTCTGTGATTTTTTTAAAAACTGCATCACGGCATTTGCTGCTGTATCAATACAGAAGCATCCGTTTCGATACACGTATCAGCAAGGAGCACATCCCTACTTAAAGCCGTGTTCCATGTGCCCCTTCTATATTTTGAGCACCTGCCCCTCCAAAGGTCTGCACGGCCCTGATTTTAAGATGCAGCCTTCTCTGTGGCAGATGGACATATTTGTCATATTAGCATGTAATTCCTCATTTCCTAAACTGATGTTTATTAGTTTTATTAATATTAGCACACATCTTGTTTAAACATTATTCATATGTGAACTTAGTGACGTGTAATTTTTAATTATAATGTATATAAATATATATACAGTATATATATATATATACCTGACCAAACAAAACGTACACATACATAACTGAGTATTTTGTTATTTTGTGATGTGAATATGACGTTTAGAGTTTCTGCCCAACATTTCTCTTATACACCATTAGAATGATCTAATATTTAGCTTTAGTTCACAAATAAGGCAAACAGCAATCCAGTCTAATCCTCCACCCACACTCGTCGCCTGTGTGCTCTGAAAGGTCAGCCAGGTATCACAGCAAGGTGAAACTCAGTGTGAAAACCAGTTACAGCCCATATGTCCTCATCTCGTCAGTCCTCACATAACACTTTTTTCCATCTCCACAGTTCTGGAACAGGTTTTTTCCAAATCCTCCGAGGTGGCTTTTAAGAGCATTTACCTACTATTTACTATGCTTTTGAGGCATATCCCTACCCAGTCATATTCTAAACTGGCACTGTCTCTGGAAAAGCTTGTTGTTGGGTAGCATGATAATGCTGAGTTACCAGCAAGTAGGAGCTCTGGAGTGCTGAAAAGGTTAAACAATGACCATATTTATGAGCATGGTTAGCACCTATAGCACAGTATGGTATGGCAGCTGCTCTATCTGGGCTCACAGAGCACTTTAGTGTGATAAAAAACTGAACAAAACATCATTGCTATACAGCTCAAACAATTTCCCATCCCTGGCAGCTATTTAGTAACATCATAATTTCTATTCAACACAAAAATTTAATTGCTTTTAAATTGGGGAATATGCACTAATTGCAATACAGAAACTGAATGACATGGTTGCTGAGCTGGCAGTCAGGGTGCAAACTACGGGGAAGCTAGGGGGAGCTCGGCTCCCCTTAATAAGACATGAGCTCCCCTGAAAACGTGATTTGTGAAATTTTGGGGGGTCTCAAAAAATATTGACAATGTGTTATTTTGACGTTCAATTTCAGTTTTGTGTAATGTGATCATATGACGCCATTATGGTATTCTTCTGTAGCCTGACGACGAGTAACTTTACGTTAACCGTTGTTCATGTGAACTCAAAGACAGCCTGATGCTTTGTTTATAGACTATTTGTGTGTGGGTGGCTGTTTGTTGTTTCACCTATCAATTCGTGTCGATAAAGTATAATAGGGTAAATCCTGCATAGTGATTTATCATAGTGCATATATAGCAAGTAGTGCATACATTTGTAGCTGTTATGTATCTTTGTAAGTCATTGTAAGCCCTCACTTGAGGCACGTGCAAGCGCACAAACCCCTGAACACTGCTTGCAGTCCATTGTATGTATGCATGGATTCAAATCCCTTCCCCTTAAAATGATGACACAATTAGACCGTATTTAGGGAGGTGACAGCATAATGACCAGAGGCTAGAGAGTTGATGGCAAGAGATGAGAAATGGCTCCTTGTGCCCTTGAGCCAAACACTTTGCTCTATGTTATTTCATGGAGGGGACTGTCCCTGCAATTAGTGCACTGCAAGTAGCTTTGGATTAAAAGCATCTGCTAAATGGCAAAGATAAGTAAGAAACCCCACAGCACTATTCATGTTGGTTTCTATCTTGCCCACCAGCACTCATATTTTAAAAACACAAAGCTTTGTTCTAAGTCTCAGAGCTAAACCCTGGGGTTGCAGAGGCTCAATTGTGGACTGTCCTTAGTTTGCAGACAGAGTCGGCTATTCTCAAATTACTATACATATGTAATTACTACAGTTTTTGGGCAAATTCGTTTTTTATGATGGCTAATCTTAACATTTATGGTATGCATTATGGTATTTCACAAACATGGACGAATCTGTCTGAATTTCTAAATGATGTGTATAAAGTACAAAGCTTTTCACCTGTGTGTGTCCAGATTTCCATGTTCCACGGCAGTGCTAAACTAACACCTTCTATTAGATTGACCATGAGGAAGAGCCTTTATACCCTTATTTTCCATGTAAATATGTCTTTACAGTAGAGTTATTAACTAAAACTAAAACGAGAAAAAAAAACATTTTACATAAATTAAACGTCAACTGAGATAAAAAACTAAAATATTAAAAAAATTACTAAAACTTTAAATACAATAAAATCTATAATAGTATCTCACTGATACTAAAATTACACTAGTGAATAGCAATTAGTCATTGTCATGTCTCTTTTTAAAGTTAAACCGATGGGATGCAATGAATATCAATTCAATTTCAATAATGGTAATATTGTATGGTTACACACACATGCAAAAGAAACAATTAGAGTCATTAAATTTCTTTATGCTAAATCAACTTTTTTAATGGAATTTAGCATTCTAGCCTAACATAATACTTATAATCCTCATGATATTCTCAAATGATTCAGGACATGATTAAATATTATTAATACTATAAAATCATAAAAATCTCATCCACGTGATGTTCTTCCCCTTTTAGTGTTTTGCACACGGGTCCACTTCCTTCCAACCCCGTTTCTACTAATGGCCTGATTTGGAACCCCAGCAGAGTAAACTGGCACTATATTTAACTTCACATTACTGTAACCTCTGTGGCAGGCTATAGGTGAATCTCATTTGCAGTTACCAAAAAAGTAAACAAATAGATTTGCACATGCTAACTCAGCGTACGTCCCAATTGATCCTCCTTTTCGATTGTTTCTGTGACCCTTAGAAAAATCCCTATATGTAATTTAATTAGTACAATGTCAGGCTATAGGAGAACAACTGCAGTCCGAACATGTGTCTGTCAATCTCATACTTTAAGAAATGCCTGTGTTTTAAATTTCTAAATTCCATTTTTTATTTCAAATACATGAACTTACAGAAGATTACGGAAGTTTGTTTGCGTCTGCAGTGTGGAGGCAGCCATCAGCGTCGGCGCCATTGAGATGATCCACTGACAGACGGTATAAGATATCACTCATATTTTAAAAACACAAAGCTTTGTTCTAAGTCTCAGAGCTAAACCCTG
Organism: Sinocyclocheilus grahami; assembly: GCF_001515645.1. Taxonomy (NCBI): domain Eukaryota; kingdom Metazoa; phylum Chordata; class Actinopteri; order Cypriniformes; family Cyprinidae; genus Sinocyclocheilus; species Sinocyclocheilus grahami. Next base: position 1,073,569 of record NW_015505394.1, on the reverse strand, counting down.
GGGTTGCAGAGGCTCAATTGTGGACTGTCCTTAGTTTGCAGACAGAGTCGGCTATTCTCAAATTACTATACGTATGTAATTACTACAGTTTTTGGGCAAATCCGTTTTTTATGATGGCTAATCTTAACATTTATGGTATGCATTATGGTATTTCACAAACATGGACGAATCTGTCTGAATTTCTAAATGATGTGTATAAAGTACAAAGCTTTTCACCTGTGTGTGTCCAGATTTCCATGTTCCACGGCAGTGCTAAACTAACACCTTCTATTAGATTGACCATGAGGAAGAGCCTTTATACCCTTATTTTCCATGTAAATATGTCTTTACAGTAGAGTTATTAACTAAAACTAAAACGAGAAAAAAAAACATTTTACATAAATTAAACGTCAACTGAGATAAAAAACTAAAATATTAAAAAAATTACTAAAACTTTTCTACTAATGGCCTGATTTGGATCCCCAGCAGAGTAAACTGGCTCTATATTTAACTTCACATTACTGTAACCTCTGTGGCAGGCTATAGGTGAATCTCATTTGCAGTTACCAAAAAAGTAAACAAATAGATTTGCACATGCTAACTCAGCGTACGTCCCAATTGATCCTCCTTTTCGATTGTTTCTGTGACCCTTAGAAAAATCCCTATATGTAATTTAATTAGTACAATGTCAGGCTATAGGAGAACAACTGCAGTCCGAACATGTGTCTGTCAATCTCATACTTTAAGAAATGCCTGTGTTTTAAATTTCTAAATTCCATTTTTTATTTCAAATACATGAACTTACAGAAGATTACGGAAGTTTGTTTGCGTCTGCAGTGGCGCAGGTCATAAAGAGCGATGCTTGTGGATGAAGCATGTGATGCGATTGACTGGAGTTCGAATTTGCCTTTTGCCGAACCCTCTCTTCTTCCTTTTTTTCATTACATACCAGATCGGATGATATCTACACTAAGTGAAAGTAGATGCTATTTACTCTAAGTGAAAATAGTGATATATTCTATACACTATGACAACAGCAGCATTTTAAGCGATGTGCTATTTACACTAGTTTGGGGTCGGTAAAAAAGTAATACTGTGAAATATTATTACAATTTCAAATTACTGTTCTGTTTTAATATTCTATGCTGATTAAGTGCTCAAGAAACCTTTCTTATCATTATCAATAATGAAAACAATTGTGGTGCTGTATATTTTTGTGGAAACTGGGAAACATTATTTTTTTTAGATAAATATATAATGAGAGAGTATGATAGATAGATAGATAGATAGATAGTTAGTTTCGAATCCACATTGAATACCCCCATGTTCACTCATGTTTATGTAATTTGATCGGATGTGTGTGAGAGAGAAAAAGAGAAATAGCTGTTGTAGGTCACAGATGACACACCTGTGCCTCCTGCCTTCAAGCACACAGCCACTCAAAAAAAATGGTTAATTCCCTGAAACAGCAGTCCTGACAGTCGGACCATGAAGAAAACCCTCCCTCCTCCAACCCACACCGTTAACATCTTGAGTTTTCATGCGTATGTGCATTATGAGAGTAAAAACACCTGACATAGCCAAAGTCAGCATGTCCTTACCCATAATGCAACCCCCCCCCCCCCCCTCTCCACAATGACATCGCTGCTCTGTGATTAACTATTTCATTTCAGAGTCACGCAGGCAGTGAGAGTGTGAGAAAGGTTAATGGCTGCTTGCTTATCTGGATAGTGAACTCCTCTCCACTCTCTGTGCAGAACAAGACTAATGCAATTATACACAACGTTACCATGACACCAACACACACACCGACACACACACACACACACACACACACACACACACTCATGCCTGCACACAGTTGAGCTGTATCAGTCATCATACAGCAGCTACAGAGACCCATATAAATACGCATTCATGTAAATTACAGTTTAAGTAGGTGTTCTATCAAAATGATTGGACATCCAGTCTTTAAATGTTGATTGAATCATTTTTTTTCCTATTTCCCTGTCTTCACACTCCTAGTCTCTGAGTCACATGGCAGAGGTGAAATGAGGGAACGTGCAAAAGGAGGGAAGGGGGAGGGAATCAACCCGAAATATTACAGTTTTTCTTGATTGCTTAAACACTATCACCAGGCTTTTGAACTAAAATTTCAAAACCCATAACGCCATTTATCAAAAAGCACACCCATTACCCTAAACTATAAACACCATTCCCCTTTTTGACACATGAATCAGATTTGTTGAACTGTCACTGCAAAACTCTACACACAAATACCTTAATTTCTCATTGCCTAGACCATGTTGTCATTTAGAAAGCACTAGCATTCAATATTGTTCACTCAAGTCAGCATAGCTTGAGCTCAATTAGCACACAGTTACCCACGTGGAAACAAAATTTATCACACACCAATCAGAACCTTCAATAGATCGATAAAAGAGCCCAAGTCAGTTCATTCAGTTTTGGAACAATGGATCCAGAGAGATGTGATTGAAAAGGTCGAGGACACCAGAGAGGAGGAGGAGGAGGAGGAGGAGGAGGAAGAGGAAGATGAAGAGGAAGAGCAAGAGCAGTAAGGAGTGGAGGAGGATGAGGATGAGGGGCAAGGAGACAAGGCGTCTCAGATGAAATTCGTGCCACTAGTTGACCATGTCCTTATCCATGGCATGACTATGAGGGAGGCTGGGCAATGAGTTCAGCCAAACTTAAGTTGCTTCACCGTCGCCTTGATCATAAGAACCTCCAGGGAGGAAAACAGGTAGGTGTACCTCAGTGTACTCTACTGTAACTTTTGAGTGCTGTACTCTGTTACAACACAAGCATCAAATTGCCTTACATACAGATAGAGTTTATGTCTGCTTCCATTTTGTAAAAAGGATGTTACAGTTACAGTAATCAGTACTTCTATTTTTGTAGGACACAGAGATGATGGAATGGAAGAAGCCTGACTATACATTTCAGCTGATGCCAGGGGTGGATCAGGCATGCATTTGGTTTTTGTAGTATTGTTTTGAATTTATCTCACCAGTGTGTAAGACTATGCTGTAGTGTGTGTGTTTTTGAGGGCTTGTGTGTGATGTCTGAGGCCAAAGTTTGGTCTTTCAGCAAGAGTGAATGGTTTTGAGTGTAGAGCTTCATTTTGACCTGAAAATAGGATGTTTGGGGAATTGGGTGAGACGTTATGGATTTGTGTTTACTGTTTTGAGAATATGAGGCATAGTTTCAAGAAATGTGTTTAAGCAATCGAGAAAAACTGTAATCAAATAAATGCAGCACTCAGAATCATATGGCTGCAGTGATGGACAGTGAGAGAAATGAGAAAAGAAAGAGATATGGGCGATATAAGAAAATTAACTGAATGAAATACAAGTGCCAACCTTTTAAATATATGGGTGCAAGTTCTAGAAATTTTAAGTTTAAAATTAATTCAAACATAAGTTTGTGCCAGGCTGCGGCCTTGTCTTTCCATTCATCAAAGATCCTCGGATCTCAGCTGATGTCTCTCTAGCTTTGCGCTCTTCTCTCATCACTTTCCATCTGAGAAAAAAACTCTTCTGACCACCACCGAGTCAGAATTGCATCTTTTGGAATTCATCACTCTTCAAACCCAGAAGAACGTGATCGCGTCTCCAACACCACCAAACCTTTAAACCATCAAGACTTTCATCCAAGACTGCATCCGGACGCTCGTTCAACGGCCAAGGCAATGCAAGTATCGTACATTTAACTAAACGAAACAGAGGTTTAGTAGTATAAGCTGTAGACCCCGTTGCTACAGCCGTGTAAAGTTGTGGATGCAAAAAGTTAAATCGGTTCTTGGATCAGCGATGAACAGGCCATCTGGACACAGTTTGTGTTAATCTTAAGTCCCTGGGAGATATATGTTCATTTTAGGTGGACTTAAGTAATGATCATGCTCATGGAACAGACATTCGTGTTGAGGCTAAGGGACTGGTGCAATCAGTGATAGAACCTAACTTCAGCTTTACTGCAGTTATGGTACATAAGATACTGAAACTTCTTGACCCAGCAAACAAAATACTTCAAGCAGAAAACACTGATTTATGCTTAGCCATTAAGTTCAGTGTTCAGTTCATGTGTTCAGAAGCTTCGATCAGAGGAAGAGTTCAATGAGCTTTGGACAATTAGCTGCGATCTGGTCCCAAACGAAACCAGGCCAAACAAAACACAACACACGGTGAGTAAGAACTTGGAGCATTACTCTGTTGAGGAAACCGCAGGACAACACGAACACAGTGACAAGACTGAACTTCGTCATCTTTCAGCTCGGTTGATGCTGTGAGTATAGAAATGGCTGCACGGTTTGAAGACTGTAACAATAAACTCATTCAAGCTCTCGCAGCCCTGGATCCTGTTGGGGAGGGTTTTCTGGACAAAATGAAACTGACACCACTGTTGGACCTGACAGGTATGGAGCTTGTTGATAGCAAATATGCTATTGCTAAGACATTCCTTTGCACAAAAATGGACACTGACAACATTTTGGAAAAACTTGATGACAATGCCATCAGTTGTGACTGCTTTTAAACTTGGACTGACACTTGGAGCCTCAACAGCAATGTGTGAGAATTCATTCTCAACCTTAAAGTGGATTTTCTCTGACCAGCGAAGAAGCATTTAGCATTCACAAATGGCCCACATGATAAAACTCACTTTTGAGAAAGACTTGACAAAGGAATGCACAATGAGTGGAAAGATCACGTATTGAGGAAGTTCAATTCATTGAAACACTGACGCCTCCAATTCTTCTGACTGTAGTTTCATATTTTTATTATTACATAGAGAAATCGCTGCCTGTAAATGCTCGCTTTGGTGCTTTTTGTGTCTGTAGTAGATTTCTTAAATGTTGTTATGCACTGTATAACAATTGTTTCCAGGATTAAATACATGTTGGGGAGATTTTCTTATATAAATAGCGTTAATAAATGCCTTTCTGTGACTTGATTTTCTATCGGTATGCATTTGCCCACCTGTCATGACTGGCCTGGTGCCGGGACTGATTTATTGAAATGCTCTATTCTGACTGGTCAATCCCAACATATTGGTTAGATATTTCCTAATATTTAGCGTCATCTATGGCAACGCTGTATATATGAACCGCTTTTCCGGGTAACTGAAAAGGTGCTACGTTCATGTCTCCTGTATCACATCAGCTTTTTTCTTTCCTACAAACGTAATTGCCACCATTTTTCATCTCTATTTTTGGCTGTAGTGAAAATCACCTTAGAGGACCTTTTGTTAATATTGCTGTAATATTGTTGCATTGTTTATCTTGTTGCTCATCCAATTGTTTTGTATACTTTAATGTACTTACGTATATATATATACTGTATATGGAAGTTAAGACAACATACAAGTGCATTTATGAAATATTTTCAACTACAATCATTTCTGCAGACATGGCCATACATTGTTTTCAGCATTTATTCCAAAGAGGTGTGTGGCACACACTGAGGATCAGATGTAGATGACCGGATACATGCACAAGGTTAAAACCTGTTTCGCTCCTGCAGCACACATATCCTAAACAGCAGCACAAGTAAAACAGTCAGCAGAGCAGAGGAGAATGAGCGAAAGAAGAGGGGAGGGGAGATGAGAGCAGGTCTGGGATAGAGGGAGGGAGGCTGGGTGGCATGCTTACGGCATGTTACAGAGGCAAAGAGAGAGAGAGAGGAGGAGGAGCAGAGGGAAAGGTATCATCAGCAGCAACAGCAGTGCAGCACAAAGGCGAAAAGAATGGGGAAGGTGTGGAGAGAGAGAGCAAGAGAGAGAAGAGAGGCTGAGGTTTGAAGAAGACTGAGCCCTTTGCCACAGACATGACCACAGGCTCATCACTTAACTGGACGTAACCTTGACGATCCTCGTCTGCTGCTGCCACTGCCACACACTAGTGCACAGCCAATACTGTGTGTGTATGTGTGTGTGAGGGTGCGCTCAGGCATTGCTATGAGATTCAGAGAGCCGCATCATTATCCGTGTGTTCTTGCATGTGTGTTCCTTTAGCGTTCTGCTCAACTAATGGGAAAAGAGAGCCTGCAGTGACCGTCAAGTGAGTGAGTGTGTGTGAGCTTGAGTTGAGTGTGCATGTGAAGGAAAGGGTTGAAAAAGCTTAGATAGGTGTAGAGAGAGTGTGCATTTGTAGCACAGGGTACAATGCAAGAGCAAGTAGAGTGTCCTACACCCTGAGAGAGATAAAACAGTGAAGGTAGACAGTGTGTGTGTGTGTGTGTGTGTGTGAAACTGAGAGATGCAGTCTCTGTGCCTCAGCATCATCAGATTTTCTGCTGCAGATGCTACACTAGCTCATCTCCGCACTAGAGCGCTACCGTGACACACACGCACGCTCAGACGCACACAGCTGCGGCTTTCAAGAGGAGCCCCAAGAATCCCATCGAGCTTAGATAGGTGTAGAGAGAGTGTGCATTTGTAGCACAGGGTACAATGCAAGAGCAAGTAGAGTGTCCTACACCCTGAGAGAGATAAAACAGTGAAGGTAGACAGTGTGTGTGTGTGTGTGAAACTGAGAGATGCAGTCTCTGTGCCTCAGCATCATCAGATTTTCTGCTGCAGATGCTACACTAGCTCATCTCCGCACTAGAGCGCTACCGTGACACACACGCACGCTCAGACGCACACAGCTGCGGCTTTCAAGAGGAGCCCCAAGAATCCCATCAAAGGTCAACAGAGGGACACTGGAAAAGTTGCTGAGGGCAGAGGTTGTGACAGCTCAGGCTGAAGATCAGAGGAGGAGTGAGAGCCATAAACGCGGCATCATGGGCGAGTGGACTATATTGGAGAGATTGCTGGAGGCTGCGGTACAGCAGCACTCTACTATGATCGGCAGGTAAGAGCTATAGTGCAATATACACACACCTCACACAAGAACTGTTCCTGTGTATGAGTGGGGAATGTCCAATAAAAATATCCTGATAAAACTTTATATATTAAGGTTCAATTTTATCACATTAGTAAATGCATTAGGTCAATCCAGGTGAATGTTAATTTCTACATGCTAATACATTTTTACATTTAAGCACATTGTATGAATTAACCTAAGGTAATGTATGAAGAATAGATATGTCTATCTATCTATCTATCTATCTATCTATCTATCTATATCTAATATATATAATATATAAATCTATAAATATTTTATTCAGCTTGGATGCAATTGCAATTGCATTTTAAAATATATTAAAACTTAAAACAGATATTCTGAATTGTAATAACATTTCACAATATTGCTGTTTAACTGTATTTTTGATCAATTAAATCCAGTCTTGGTGAGCATAAGATACTTCTTTCAAAAACATTTAAAAATACATTTTTGAACAGAAATATGTTCTTGGTCATTTTAGACCCGGATACATTGCAATTGGTCTCTCTCTTTAATGCAAAATAAATTGTGAGTGATCAATAGGCTGCATTATGGGCTTTAAAGACTAGGACCCAGAGATTTACTATTGATAGAGAGATTATAAATATGGCTGCTGAAAATGAATAGTTGATATAAAGCATATTGACAGCATCAGGGAAGAATATTACACTCCCATTACCACATAAACACCCACCCACTCACACTAACCATGTGTGTCATGAAGGCATGTTCTGATTGGGAGCTTAACGTGTGCACATTTGTGTATTTGTGTATGTGTGTGTGTCAGACTTGAGTAAGCACTACTCTCTGCAGTGCTCATTAACCTTAACTGCAGGTAGCCTCACATCAAGGGTACGCCCTTCTCCCATGTCTGTGAGAGGTTGTGTGTGTGTGGGTTGTTGCACAGAGGGCATGTAAGTGAGTGTGTGTGTGTGCAGGATGCTTAAGTTTATGTAAGTCATTTCTATACAGACATATTGAAAACAGCATTCTAAGTGATGGTTCTGAGAAAAACGTGCTCATATAATCTAGTCAATCAAAACACAAGTACACATAGACACTTTCCTCACTGCAATGACAATTCATTGTCAACATCTCATTGTCAGCATCTATTCACTTCTTTTATGTATTAACATTTTATTGTTCAGTTAATTAATAATTTTATGAGGAAATTTTTATAGCTTGAGTCAAATTTTGTGCTTCCCTGCTCAGTATTTTTTGTCAAACATGCCTCACAAGAGATGTCTTTAAGTGTTTTTTCATCTAATGAATCTTCAGCCTGTAAAGGAATACTGATTTCACCTTAGTTGATGTAATAAACTTCCATCAGTCCAGCACTGCTTAAACAAGCAGTCAATCAGTTAACATCAATCGATCACGAAACATCTGACACATAATGGGAAGCAGACTTGCCATCGTTTCATGAATCTTTAATGTGGGGTTGTCTGAGGTTTGCTAACTATTACATACATTATGTAACACTATATATGAGGGAAATTCACACATATATTTGTTATTCTACCATTTCAGTTCTTACTATACATGTAGGGACATTTGATCCACACAATGACAATGTAGACAAAGCCTGACCATCAGACCCACATACACACATATAGATAAAGACACACAAAATAATATTTTTCAACTTATTTTTTTGTTTTGGAATTTGAAGGGCAGTGTTGTGTTGTTGAAAACACGTGTCTGCTAATGTATGTGTAAGCGTGTGAGGTAATCAGCATGTTCTTCTCTCTGTTCCTTTGAGGTCTGAACAAGCACTTGAGGCTGGAATCATAGGAACAGAAAGAATAAATGAATGAACTGATGAATAAAGCCTCTACTATCATTCATCAGCTGCTGCAATACCTCCCTCCCTCCCTCAGAACACACACAGAGACAAACACACACTGCAGCCCAGCCACTTTCAGTCCCAGGCTTTATGAGTATTGAAACACACACACTCACAGTCTCTGTTCTCTTCCTCGCTGGGAGAGAGTCTAAATGGTTCAGAGCATTTTTGATCTTTCTTTACCAAAATGATCCTAACAAAAGCACATGCAAACACTGTTTGTGCGCGCTGGCAGTTGAAAGCCGATCTGTTGTAGTTTCGACTAGTCAATATTTTCTTTCTGCCATTGTTTTAAGTGGTCACAACACTGTAATCTATACCCTTCTCCATTTACTGTTTGGTCTGGACAACATACTCACTCCTTTCATTACTATAACACGTCTCTATAACTACTGATATTCTTTCACAGATTAAATATAGAAAGAATAATCATTCTCACTCTTTCATAATCTCTTGCAACACACACACACACCTACTGTGCAAATGCAGATGATTAATAGCGACACCTGTGAGACGGGAGCAGAGAGAGTAATGTGCTCATATTTCACTCAATCTTTATTGCACTGCTAGAGAGGGAGAGTGAAATAAACATATTCAATTCAATGCAAGTATCCATATAGCACGTTTTCCCATAAATAATGTTTCAAAGCAGATTTACAGAAAATGCTTGATTTAGTGTTACAATTAAGAAGTCTCCAACCTTAATAATTACCTCCTATACTATAGCAATTTATCGCTAACCCTATTCCTAAAAGAAAACTTTATAAGTAGGAATACATATACAATACCATTCAAAAGTTTGGGATTACAATAGTTTATTTATTAACTTTTATAATTTTATTCAGCAAGGACACATTAAATTGATCAAAAGTGACACTAAATACATTTACAATGTTACAACAAAATGACTTTTCAAACAAACCGTTTTCTAAAAATATTATGCAGCACAACTCTTTTCATTGTTTTCAACATCACTAATAATAAGAAATGTTTCTTGAGCATCAAATCAGCATATTAGAATGATTTCAGAAGGATAATGTGACACTAAAGACAGTAATGGCTGCCGAAAATTCAGCCTAGCCATCACAGAAATAAATTACATTTGAAAATATATTCAAATAGAAAACACTGACTGTATTTTGATCAAATAAATGCAGCCTTTGTGAGCATTAAAGACTTATTTCAAAAACATTTAAAAATCTGCAAGTTGAGCACCATGCTCTACAGACAGATCTACAGGAACTCTATTTAAAAGAAAAAGCTATCACAGCCCTTCATTCTTTCTTATCATACCACACACATACACACACACAAACACACAACACACACACACACACACACACACACACACACACACACACACGTCTGGTTTGCTATCCTTGTGGGGACTCTCCATAGGCGTAATGGTTTTTCTACTGTACAGACCGTATATTCTATTGCCCTACACCAACCCTACACCTAAACCTACCCCTCACAGGAAACTTTCTGCATTTTTAGATTGCACATTTCCAGTTGCATACTCACACACACACACAAAGCCCCACCATCACACATGCTCAGTTCAATGTAAATTACACTGCTGCAAACTATAAAACTACAAAAACTACTAAGAAATATATGGGTGTTACTGCACACATACCAGGTGCTTTAAAAGTAGTCCTTCAGTATGCTTTATTTCCTGAATATGCTGTTTCTCGGTACTTGCTCCCAGTCATCTCTCTCCATCTGTCTATTTGTTCCGTTGCTCTTCTAGTCTGCCTCTGTCCATTTGTCTGTCTCCTTTTGACTCCTTCCTTTACTTGTCATATTCAAGCTCTTTCTTTCTCTCTTTAGTTCACCTTGAGATGTCTCAGTCCCTATGTGTTTTTCATCATCCCCCATTTCCACACTCTTGGTATGTAGGTTTGTTCCTTCCTGTGCCCTTGGTACGCCCACTTGCTTTCTTTCTCTCTCATTCCAGGCTCTACTCTTTCCTCTCTTTCCCAATATTCCATCAATCATTTCTCCCTCCTTATTGCTCTCTCTCTGGTACAGTGCAGAGTGCAGAGTGGTTCACTATGTGGTTGCTATAGTAACGGCCACAGGGAGTGGGGGATGTGCTGCTAATTTAAAGACCCACCAGGGCCTTTGGCTATTGATACAGTGCAAAGAGCTAATGTTAATTTTTTTTTCATACCCTACAGTAATTATTATTAAGTGTTATATAAAGGTTACACCGTTAGAACCAAGAAACATCTCTTGCTGTTACACTATAATAAAGTGCAGTTGAGTTTGAGCAAGAGTCATAACTGTCCTACTTAGCACAGCGCAAATGTTCACCATATGTCCATTAAAACTAGTGTTAACCGTCCTAGACAGCAATGAGCTAACATTAGCTTCTGACTCAGAGTGCAAATTATAATCACATTATTCTTTTCACATTCATTTTCTCTATAGCAATTTCAAAAATGTCTTTCTTTAATGAAGAATTCTATGTCATGAACCAAATCAACCTGCTGCCGAATGAATCACAACATCGTAAACCTTGTTTGGAAGAAAAAGAATGAAGAGAAAAAGGTACAAGGCTGTGTACTTATTCTTTTTTTTTTTTTTTTGAGGCAATAAACTGTGCGTCCCTTGAAGCATTGAAAATAACTGTCACGGGAACAAAAGGAGGATTCAATTGTGAATGTGAAATATAACAGTTTATTAGGAAAAGGATCCAACCAGACCAAAGGCAAGAGTTAAACAAGGCATGTGCAGGATATAGTCACTCTTGGTAGCGCAGGGACGCAAATGGGCACCCGTGGATATCCCGAGAACATACGATCCTTGGGGGTGAATCCTGGAACCGAACTCCCATGATACGAAGGCCAGGAAACAGATAACTGAACACAGCAGGAACACCAAACGATCTGACAACACAGGACGGATAGCACAGGTGTTATATAGCTGAGCTGATGAGCTACAGCTGGCGCAGATCAACAATCAGCAGCTATCACCGACACACCCACTCACACACACAGAGCGAAAATGAGTCAGTGAACCCATGAACCGTGACAAGAACACCTTTAAATCACCTTTTTCATCAAATTAACTTTCAGAATACAAATATGCACAAATATCAAAACAGCTCTATTTTTTTTGCATTGACTGCCCATCACTGCCCTGATATTGTATAAACAGTTGCTAAAGTCACTCTGAAAATTCATCAGGAATGCCTTCATCATTTCAACTCATTCACTTTCATTAAGTCTGTGAGGGGGAAACTGCTCTTGTGACTCTCCACCGTTAGAAAGCAAGCAGTTTGTCTTCATTACGCTCTATCCTGTGAAATATCCTACTTTTCAAAAGTTTTTAAATGAATACTTTCATTTATCAGTTTCAGCTTGAGTGCATTAAACTGATCAAAGGGCAGTGAAGACATTAATGATTTTACAAAACACTCTGATATTAGGTGTTTTTGACTTCAACTTTGACAAAGTGAAGTCATATACTTTTTGCTTCCCGTAGTGACCCTTGCATGGAATTTTCTTTCTTTAACGCAGATGAAATGGATTAGATGCAATATTTGTCAAATAAACAGTAGGGCTATCAATTTAACATGTTAATTTAGAAAATAAAAACACGTTAAAATGAAGGTATTTAACACACCCAGCCCAGCCCAGCCCAGCCTTGTATGTCATCTTATGTTGCATGCAGTAGCTGATGAACATGATTCAGGACAACGACTGACTGTGTGATGTAGCCTAGAATGCTGTTATATGGCCTAAATTTCCAGATATGAGGGCATGCTTTGTAAAAATCATTCAAGTACTTTATGATTACATGTTTCATACAATACTGAATGAAAAATACTGTATATATGTACTATATAGCTCACACTGTGTGTGTGAGAGAGAGAGAGAGAGAGAGAGAGAGAGAGAAAATGTATGTGATCATGCATCAAGACCAGCCTGCAATAAAATAACGTCATGGCTGGTTCTACAGCAAGGTTACTGTTAGTGAAGGACGGTCTTAGCACAACAGTGTGTGTGGATCTGTGTGTGTGAGAAACAGAGCTAGACAGACTTGAGGAATATTTGAGTGCTCAGGCTGCATCTGTTGAGAGAGACAGTTGTGTGTGAGGCAGAAGAGTGGAGATGTTGCTCTCTAAATGGCACACTCACGTGAGTCCCATGCGTAAAACTTCAAGGTGTTCTCATCAGGACACTCATATTGTGTGTTGTATGTCATATTAGTACGCTGCATGTGTGATCACGCATCTCCTCTGTTCTTATCTGTCACTATGATCAGATGTGTCTGAGTCTGTGCTAGTGTCTGGTTTTCTGTGTGTGTATGTTTCTTCATTTAATTTTCCACTGTGTACAGATTTAAGTTTGCAAGTTCCCAAAGAACTGATAAGAGAGCAGAGATCGGGATACATAAACAGACAGTCGTCCCAACACAAACTCTGATGGCCTTGATGCAGTATGCCCCAGTTATCATCAGCAGGGAACATATGCCTGCACACATACCCACACGTGAATGAATGTTAAAACATGAAAGGTGCTCTTGAATGGCCTACACAGATATTTTCAATATTTCAGTACATTAATAAAGATGACGTTTTTAATTTCGGCACCACTAGCATTAGTACGGAGCCCTGCACATGACTTGCAGGAAAAAAAATTAGTTTATCATTTTAGTAAATTTTACTTAAATTGTGGCCACATTGTCTTAATTCATTCCCACAATGTATTAATTCTGTCGCTGTTTTAGTTAAATCATTGTCACAATTTACACAAATTAAAACAAAGGAGCAAAGTACAACGTGATTTGACTAAAACAAAGAAACAAGAAATTTATTAAATCATGTGAATGAATTCTTAATTTGGGGCCACAATATCTTGTATTTTTTCAAGAGCATGTCATATCCAGGGCTCCATATACATTAGCCAAAATGTTAGGTGTTTTTGACTTCAACTTTGACAAAGTGAAGTCATATACTTTTTGACCCTTGCATGGAATTTTCTTTCTTTAACGCAGATGAAATGGATTAGATGCAATATTTGTCAAATAAACAGTAGGGCTATCAATTTAACATGTTAATTTAGAAAATAAAAACACGTTAAAATGAAGGTATTTAACACACCCAGCCCAGCCCAGCCCAGCCTTGTATGTCATCTTATGTTGCATGCAGTAGCTGATGAACATGATTCAGGACAACGACTGACTGTGTGATGTAGCCTAGAATGCTGTTATATGGCCTAAATTTCCAGATATGAGGGCATGCTCCATATGGCTTTTTGTCTTATATAATATACTTTTAGCAATATCACATGAGCAAGAGTGCAAATTTTTCTGAATATCACAATTACAAATGTGATATTTATTTTATACAATAGTTTTTATACAATAAATAGTTAATATGGTTTAAAGTTTAGACACAATATTGTCTGTTTTGCTCAATTTTGCGAATGAAAACAGCTCCAAACAAAGCCAGAACAAAACTGTTATGAGTCTCAGAGCAACACGGCACGGTTTCATTACTGAATGAATCCTCAGTTTTGAATGAATCGAGCCAATGATTCAGTGACCCATTCAAAAGACAGGCTTCACTTCTAAATGAATCAGTGGTTTGAAAAAATGACTGAATGATTCACCTATGGTTTTAGTTTCAAATTTAGAGTATCATTTCTTGTTTTAATAACATTCAGATGTCTACAGGCAGCAACAAAACACTTTTCATTCAGTACTCTCTTTACAGCTTTATCAGCACCTAGACTACTTAAATACCAAAAAAGTGAGTTCTATATATATATTTAATCAGTTTTATTATACAACATTAAGATTACATGAAAAGAATGTTTACTGTCATAAAAACATGTCTGTGCAGCATCACATTAAGTTAATGATTTTTCAAACACTTAATGATTTTTCAAACAGGGCTGCGTTCAGCCCCGACAAAAACGGTGCAAAACGTTTTTTAAACGGAAACGGTGATGCGTTGAACACCCTGTTCTGATGACGCAAGAGTTGCAACTATGGCAGCTGAGAAGGCCATTCTTTGTGTTCTTTTTGAAGAATTTTCGGAGCCTGATGAAATCGGTATAAATACATGTTTAATACTGCAAAATACGCTCGATGGTACAGTCACTGCCCCTGCCTTCCAGAATAAAAGAGAACATCCCAATCGAGTGAAGGGATTTGTGGAAACTGTGGTTCCTAATTATTGTGATCCAACATTTGCCTCGCATTTCAGGATGAAAAGACAAACATTTCAGGTGAAGGATAATCCACTTCTTACCTCCAAGACTGTGTTATGATCTATATGACCTTATTATTTTTATTGTGAGTATTAGGCTTATCATTATTGCTGATCACTGTTGTTGTGCTATGATATTGTAATATTTACCATTATATAATCAGAGGGGTATAGAAAAGTTTATGAAAGTGTCACTCCATAATACAATAGCAAAATATATAAATATGTATAGTATTTTTATGTTACATTAATCAGTATTTAGCATACCTTCCCAAGGAAAGGATATGGACCAGAAGACATTGCAATTACTAAATGATATTTAGACAGACTTAAAAAAGTTCCAGATCTATACTTGTGCCCTTATTATTTAAGTTATTTTGCCTTTAATGTAAATAAACATGTGCAAACAATATACGTGCTCTTGTGAATTTATTTGGATGTTAATTACATTGTGCGAGCTGTCTCTTTAATACCGTGTGGTTTACATACATGTTGCTGCTGATTGGGCTGACATGTTTGACACACCCACCAAACAAGAGAAAACGCATCTCAAACCCCGTTGCACACCGTTTCCAGGAAACATGTCGTTCAAACCGGAAACCGTAGCAAATCGGTGCACACCGGTTTGCGCTTGAACTTGCCCCAGGTTACCCATCTGGCATTTAGTCATACAAATCGATAACCCTGCCTACAAATTCACATCATTGGTTGAACCAGAGTCAGGCTGGTCAAAATGAAACAAAAAGTGGGAAAATATAAAGAATGTAGGGAAAATAGGAATCGCTTACTTTTTTCATATTAAGCTGAAATATAATTTAATTTTTTTTATATTACATATAATAATTTTTTATATTATATTTTAAATATTTAATAATATAAAATTTAAGCTTAAAATGAGTAGCAGGTCGATTAGAAATGTTAAATGCCTGCTTTACCTTCGCTTCTTACAGTAATTACTCACTATTTAGTTGTTTTGCAACGTGTCTGCAAGATAGGGGGAGTTAGAAATGCAATGTAGCTCTGTGCTGTTGAAAAGCAATGAAAAATGAAATCTAATCCTTTTTTCTTCCTTCCTCTCTTCAATCCCGTCTCTATCTCTGCCTTCCCATGATTCTCTCTGTCTCTTCTTTTCTCTCCCCTAAAGGATCCTGCTGACAGTGGTGGTGATATTCCGGATCCTGATCGTGGGTATAGTGGGAGAGAAGGTGTATGAGGATGAACAGATTATGTTTATATGTAACACGCTGCAACCGGGTTGCAACCAGGCCTGCTACGATAAAGCCTTCCCCATCTCCCATATCCGTTACTGGGTTTTCCAGATCATCTTGGTGTGTACACCCAGCCTCTGTTTTATCACTTACTCAGTGCACCAGTCTGCCAAGTACAAAGATCGCAGTTACTCCCTCCTGCACGGCCCATACATCGACCATGGACACACGCCGAGCCGCAAGCTCCGCAACATCAACGGTATCCTGGTGCACCCGGAAAGCAAAGATGACCCTGACTGTCTGGATTTGAAAGACATTCCCAACATTCCGCAGGGGGTCACATACTCCAAAAGTGCCAAGATCCGTCAGCAGGAGGGCATCTCCCGTTTCTATGTCATACAAGTGGTGTTCCGGAACGTTCTGGAAATCAGCTTTCTTGTCGGCCAGTACTTCCTGTATGGATTCAATGTTCCCGCCATGTTTGAGTGTGACCGCTACCCTTGCGTGAAGGAGGTCGAATGCTACGTGTCACGTCCCACGGAGAAGACAGTTTTCCTGGTGTTCATGTTCGCAGTTAGCGGGCTCTGTGTGGTGCTAAATTTGGCTGAGCTCAACCATCTGGGCTGGCGGAAGATTAAGACAGCCATCCGTGGCGTCCAGGCTCGCAGAAAGTCCATTTGTGAGATCCGGAAAAAGGATGTGTCCCACCTTTCCTCAGTGCCCAACCTGGGCCGCACCCAGTCTAGCGAATCGGCCTATGTCTGACAGCGAATAGGGGAGGGGCTTAGACAAGGTTGGGAGTGGCTGATGAGGCGACGGCCACGCCCTGTGCTGCACACTTGACACTGCATATTTTTTTGCATAGTTTGGACAGGTGAGAGAGGGGTAGGGTGAAAACAAAAAAGCAAACGGATGAGGGAGGACTGGAGGAAATCAGATTTGGCATTCTCAACATTATGGAGAAAAAAACTGCTTTTTCAGACTTTAATGGTGAGCGCTGGGGAACAGAACGGGACTCATACTTAATTGACAAACACGTATACACCACACACACTCACACACATACTGATATTCCTGAGCCTCACTTAACAACAAAAGTCTTCCAACAGAAAAAGAGACATTTAAGAAACAAAACTGATTTGAGTTGCTTGATGTCAAAAGAGATGGAAAGATGGAGGGATAAGGCTAGAGAGCAGCTCAGCATGTGACTCAGAAACATTGTAAAATATGAAAAATGTTCTCCAGGGTCAATGCTGAGACATCCCTCATGTTTTGAACAACCAGAAAGAAAAAAAGGGAGGACAAACAAGAGTATAAAACTGTACCTCAGCACAGACTCCTCTACGCCTCTCCCCCACTTTCTCTCTTTTGTTTTCTCTGTCTCTTTCTGCATAGTTTTATAGATATAGCTATTAAATATTCAAGGCAAGAAGAGAAAAAACTAACATTCATCTTCTGATAAACCACCCCCACATTTGCTGGAGGGCCATAAGAGACTCCATCCTCGTGCAAAAATCAACATTGACACACCACAGTCCCCAGTCCAAATCCCGGAATTCCTTTCTCCAACCCCTCCATTCATTACTGTACATATCTCAGAATATCGATATTACATCATCAATGTATTTCACACATTGAAGTGTAGCTTTTGCCATTATTTAAAAAGAATTACACATTGATTGCCAAAAACAAAAAAGAAAGAAAAAAAAGACTAAATTGTGTTGTTTATCTGCATTTGTTCTGTAATGGACAG
>NW_015505394.1:1015139-1054364 GCF_001515645.1 Sinocyclocheilus grahami | reverse complement strand
CCCCCCCCCATTCATTACTGTACATATCTTAGAATATCGATATTGCAGCATCCATGTATTTCACACACCGAAGTGTAGCTTTTGCCATTATTTAACAAGAAGTACACATTGATTGCCAAAAAGAAAAAAGAAAGAAAAAAAATTGTGTTGTTTATCTGCATTTGTTCTGTAATGGACAGGAAAAATAGTGATTTTATACTATGGGCATTTCCAGACAAAGGCATGTTACGATGCATCATTAGAATGGCTAGTTAGTGTTACGAGCTGTGTATAGAATCAGACTGTTTCTTTTTTGCACCCAGTATTTTTTAGGTGTATTCTGAAGCATGCGGGAGGAGATCTATAGCTCTATGGGAATGGCAGAGAGAGTACTGAGTAAGGCTCCAATGCAGCAATAATATATAAAGATATATATAAATTATAAATAAATATGTCATAAAAATAAATGAATAAACTATTAAAGAAATAAATGAAATATAATGGCGTAAAGATTTCCTCGTCACTTGTTTCTGTGCATGCGTGTGCACATGTGTATTTCCATCTAAGTGGGCATGCTATGCTGGAGGGTTTTTGTCCAGAATGCAATTGCAGGGATGAAGGCAGTGAAAACATAAATCAAAGACTCTATCAAACCAATACAAGAGCACTGGATCACCTGCATATATGTTCTCTGAATGACAGAGAGAAAGTGTGTGTGTGTTTTTTACCTTGATCCAGTTGGAAAAGCATTCACACACTAAATACTGTAGGGTTTCCATCCAAATGTTTGACATTTTCAGGTGAATTTCTGAAAATGTAGCTAAAGAGAATGTGCAACATTATGTTTTTATCAACTATACACATTACTTGAAGAAGCTTCTCTGTTGCTATCCTTGTTGCGAGTATGAGCAGAAACACATGCCCAAATAGTCTAAATATCATTGAAATGATTCCATCAATTTAATGTGATTTTGGAGAAAATCCACCTCAGTATAGAACCACACATTTTGGGAGTTTATGCACATATCAAGCTTTTACATTTAGGATTTCTTAATTCAGAATCTGCATAAAAAATGGTTGGATAGAAACCTAGTGAGTGTGAGGCATGAATAGCCAAATTAATTCCTGATCTTGCCTAAAACATTACCAATAAAGAGAGAAGCTGCTAAAATAAGACATTGGAAATTAAATGAAAATGTGTGTAGATAAGACAATGTAATGGTTGCTAACTAATGTGGAATGAGTCAGAGCTGTTACACAAGCTAAGTATAGCTCCTATTGTCTGTGCTGCTGGCATCTCTCTTCATATAGAATATAAATGATCCTGCATTGCAACTATGTTTTATTTAGAAAAGTGCCACCTTCAAATTTACTTCAATTTTAAATCATTAATATTGTTAAATAAATGTTTGGAAATAGGTCTTCTATCATATTTATAGTTTTTACTTAGGTGATCGCAAGCCTTCAGAATTCAAATGAAATTCTCTGAATTTTGAAAGACAAATATCCACCTTACTATTCAAAGCGGAAGTAAACATATGGGTGAGACTTCCGCTTCATTAACCGTTATAGGGAAATAACGAGAAGAGTAACAACGTGCAGTAAACGTAAAACTGTTTGCACTACAAACCAGCGTGTTCATAATAAGGATAATTAAAATATAAGACACACAAATTTGCAATTTCAAGCAGCAAAACAAGCTGTTTTGTACAGCTAAAAATAGCTGGAAGCGGATGAGACCGGAACCCAGACCCATAAAAATGACAAATGGCCGTGCCCGGGCTTTCGGGAAGAATAAGGTGGATAGTGCTTCAGATTAACTATAACACACACATACAACAAACATGACAGTATCTATATTTTTCCCCCTTTTCTCATATCATCTAGCACACCTGATCATTATAGACTTCCACAAAAAGTTAAGGGCTTTGGTCACATTATTACATCTACATCTTACATTTTTTCTATTATAGTGGGACTTTCCATTGACTTCTGTTGTTTTTATATTGAGTCAAACATTTTTTATGTTTTACCCCTAAATCTAACCCTCATTTGAACCTTTCTGCATTTTTACTTTGTTTAGACATTATTTATTGTGTTTATTGAGCTATTTTCCTTCTTTGGTCCCCACAATGTAAAATTTCACACAGGCAAAAACTGATCCAAACACACATACAATTATTCTAACAAAACTCTTCTAATGTAAAATACATCCAAATGGATCCCACTTGTAAACCCTGCAATACATATAATCAGTGAAGAGAACACCTCTTATAGAAATAGTTGTTAAATTCATTTTAAACTGTTTTCTTAGTATAAAATCTGCCAACAATCTACTTAGGCTGCACACTAGACGATTTTCAAATCTTAAAAGATTTTAAAACCATGGGAGACCACAGACATGAAGACAGTTCAACTGATTTTTAGCCTTATAATCCTCTGAACGCACACACTAGACGATTCGACCAGACCACGAGACCACACACTTGTCGATTGTAGGAAGGATTTCACAGTGACACGTGATCTCACAGAGACTCGCGAGATCAAACATGACTTGAGAAGAAAAACAAATAGAGGACAATCAACATTGTCAGCTGGCTCTCCTGGCACGCGTTCTGTTTCACAGTGAAAAACAAAGTATAACAAAGAATATGGGTGATGTTCTCTGCTTTCATGTCATGTTTGTGGCTGCCAAGTTTCAGAAGCATGCAACATCCGGTAGGTGCCGCTTGCTCGCTCTCATTGGCTATCGAGGGCATCACGTCAGAGGCAGCCCGATTTGAGTTCGGGGACTCTCCGTCTCGATCGGGAGCAGATAAATAATCGTAATGACACCACACAATAGAGGATTTTTGGACAAAAAATCGTTTGCGACAAGCCTCGAATCTGGTCACACACCCCAATCGTTCAGGGATACAAATCGGGCTTAAAATCGGCCTTAAAATCGTCTATATCGCCAGCCTTACACAACTATAGGCAGAGCAGGCAGTTGTCTAGGGCCTAGGACTTTGAGGAGAGGCCTCCATAACCGTTACATCCCCTATACACTAGTCCACCAATCAAGACAGGCAGCCAAATACTAGCCTCATTGTTCATTGGCTATAGTTGAATTGTCACTCACCTGCAATTAAAACAATTAATGTTGCCGTTTCAAAGCGGATGCCACCTTCTGAATGTTTGCCGTGACAAACATATCCTTCAGGTGCTGTGAAGCAAAAGGCTAAGAAGTACAGCTCCTAATGCAGGTGTGTGCGACTGTGCATTGTCGTCATCTATTTTGGAGTGATTGCAATGTATTCTAAATATTAAATTGTTCTGTCAATCAGCGTAATTTCTGGATTTCATTCCCCGGTTAATTACGAGTTTAAAAGAGCGCAAGCCCCGTTGACGTGCCCAGACGTGATGCTTTGAATTTGCGTGTATGACTGACATCGCGTCTGGAGCTGACTAGCAAAATAGCTACAAAAGTAAAGGCAAAGAAGTTTGTATTCATAGTCAAAAGTCAAACACACTAGAAAAAAAGGACCTCAGATGTGTGTATCCTCTGCTGATGATAACATTACTGCTCCAACATAACACTTCATTTCAGTTCCAACTACTAGAAATGAACTTCTTTTCTGCTTAGTAGTGATCATCTCTTTGCATAACATCGCTCAAATGTTCACGCAAAGAAAGAAGGTGTAACTTTGATTCTCGCTGTAATATTGTTGCCGTCGCAATGTTGTGAAGATGCTGTGTTTTGTTGTGAAAGCGAAACTACTTTGTTTGGCCTTCCAAAAGAGGACACGACTAGAAATCAGTGGTTAAGTTGTATTTACAACACTGTTCCAGAACAGTTCAACCCAAATATTAGTGCAGCGCATTTTATGGAGGACTGTTTCCTGAACCTGGGAGAGTAGCCTAAAATGCCGTCTCTTCTGACTCACAGCCTGCAAGTACGTTTTCATATTTAAAGGATTTGCCACTGACGATTCAAACGCGTGTTTGAGCAGTGTAGAGTATCGGTTGTTGTTTGTCATTTCTCCGATCACAAATGCAGACATGGTTTTATGTTTACGCGGTGCAATGCAACGCAACACGTAAAAAGACAGTATAAGTCATTATAATCAGTAATTATGCCCCCACTGGATGCAAAAAAAAGCCTAATTTGTAATGGGTTTTATTGTTTTTGTCTCGTTGTGCCGGGACACTGCATCACAGTATGGTAAGTGGCATACTTGAGGTATTCGGCCAATCACAACGCACTGGATAGCTGGCCAATCAGAGCTCACCTCGCTTTTCAGACCGATGAGCTTTGTAAAAATCGATGAGTTTCAGAACGGCGGGGCATAGAGGAGAAACAATAATGTACAGTATGTGGAAAATGTGTTTTTTGAACCTTAAACCGCATAAACACATTGCATTACACCAAATACACAAAATGGTATTTTTAGCAATGTCACATGACCCCTTTAGTATGACAATATCTGTAGTCAATAAATGGGGGAAATAAATCCAGCCCATACCCAACTATAGGAAAATAACGATAAAAGAACTGTTTATTTACTGAAGTGGTATTCAGGAACTGTAAATAAATTACTGAACAAAATACTGCAAAATAATAATAATAATTATTAATAATAATCAAAAAAGAGATTACCTAAAGTTTGATTATGTACATACAGTCAAAAGTTTGGACACATTGCTGTTTTTAATGTTTTTGAAAGAAGTCTCTTATGCTCATCAAACCTGCTTGTACACACACACACAAAACAGTAACATTCAGTGTTAATTGATAAAAAGTGATAGTAAAGCTTACATTGTTATATATATACAGTATATATATATATATATATATATATATATATATATATTTTTTTTTTTTTTTAAAACTTTTTATACTCAAAAATTCCTGAAAAAAGTATCACAGGTTATAAAATAAATATTAAGCAGCACAACTGTTTCTAACATTAATAATAAATCAGCATATTAGAATGATTTCTGAAGGATTATGTGACACTGAAGACTGGAGTAATTGCTGATGAAAATTAAGAATTAAATGAATTACAGAAATATAGATTATATTTTAAAGTATAGTAAAATAGAAAACCATTATTTTAAATAGAAATACTATTTCACAATATTACTGTTTTTCTGTATTTTTGATTAAATAAGGCTTGATGGTGAAAGAGACTTATTTCAAAAACATTTAAAATAGTAATGTGTCCAAACTATTGACCACCAGTACTGTACAAGTAAAAATATACAAAGTTCAAAATTAAATGTTGTATAAATAAAAAGGATAGGAATCATATTTGTTTCAAGTGCTTTTTATTGGGAGTGGGGGGCCTCCAACATGAATTTCTAGAACTGGCCCTGTGTCAACACTGACATCAGTTTCTTTGGTGACTCATGTCCTTACTAAGAAATGCATGCTGCTGTGAGCACCAAGTTGTGCTGAGGAACACTTAAGAGTTTCAATAATACCAGAAATATCTATTATTTACACTTCAACAGTGATACTGCAATCACACCTTCCTGTACACACCAAATGACTCAGCATTAAAAATTAACTCCTACTGAGAGAGAGAGAGAGAGAGAGAGAGAGAGAGAGAGAGAGAATGAAAGAGAAAGGCAACTGCAGGATTGGGCTGCTGTAAATGAAATAGTGAGAGTGGAGTGGCATGTGTATTTGGCTCCTAAACAAGTGAAAATTAAAGTTGCACAGCATAACATGAATCTATTTTGGTCTGTAAAACAAGCAGAAGGAGCATTTGAGATGCATTTGATTTCCTGATGTTTTCTAACATTATATATATATATATATATATATATATATATATAATTAAAGAGAGTTTATGTCTGAGTTAATATAACATATTAATATGAACCAGTGCATAAAACACATGCAGTGAAAGTGGCAATTAATTTTTATAATAATATAATTATATTATTAGAGAGAGTTGGGGAATCATCAGTGGGAAAGCAGGAATATTTCTAAATCGATCTTCCCTGTAATATTTCATTGTTATATTATAATCCTAATCCTAATCCTCAAATCATGTTATCTAAAGTGAGGATGACATTATGAGAGACAGTTCATGGATTTGGAGGACAAACAGAGAGAGGGACAAAGGAATGAGAGACAGAAAGAGAGAGATGGCAAGAGCATTAAAGGAGATTAAAACACAAAGGAGGAAATGAACTGAACAAAATTACAGCATGATACTGGTGGAGGAGAGCAGCAAATAAAGTCATGTGACCAAAGAGAGAATCATCACTGCTGGTTTTTGTGTATCATCAATGAAATTAATGGGGTACAAGTGAATATTAAATGATAACAACAACAACAACAACAATATAACACTGTTAATTAATGATATACAATACCTAAACACTGTTAAACCTGGGAAAGAATTTCAATTGTGTTTGAATGTAATGAAGATTATAATGTTCAGCTTTAACGGACTGAATACATCAATGCAATGAGAACCACAGTAAAATGAAAAATCAATGTATTGAAATCAATCGGTATATTTATACTCGCACAGAGGAGTTCACACACACACACACACACACACACACAGAATGCCGACTTCCCCACGTTTAGATACAAAATGCCTTTGAAAGAACAAATGTAAGAAATGTGTAATGTGTAGAATTTCATTCTAAGTGATCTGAGGAGAAAGAGAAAGAGAGATGAAGGAAGAAAGGAGAAGAAAAGGGAATCACAAAGAATCACATCAGAGGAGGAAAGCAGACCTAAGTGCTCACAGCTAATTTGCTGCGCTCCAACTCCCAGACAAAACCGTACAGTCATGAATACACGCACAAGCGCTTAACACACTGTCACTTCAGCTTCACATGTTCAGTGCTTTAAGTATTCTTGGCCTCTCATGAATTTCCCCGCGACTTCCAGCGTGCCCTTGAGATGGCTTTCCTGAATCTGAATGTGAAGTATTAACACAATACCTTTCTGCCACCCATATTACAATCTAAAAAACAGTGTAAACGCCACAAATATTTATTCTCTGGAACAAGAACCAGAGTGTGATGAAAGTGTATTCAGACGGGCATATAACAGCAAACAGCATCAATTATTTAACGGGAGAGGGAAAGTTCTCATCCCCGCTGTACTTGAGTAGCACAACCAGACATTACGGTCCTTACATATGTAGCATTTGAATGCAATCAAGATGTTCGATCAGGTTTTAGGCATTGTAAACTTTCCCTCCTCCCTTTTTATAACTAAATAACAGATGCACGTCTAACGTCCACCTCTGGTTCAAAGAGCGTTATCACCTCTGCTATCTTCTCCGATGCTAGCAGGGACAGTCGTCAACTTTCTCTTTGAGCTTCAAAGAGATTCCAGGGGGGAAGGAATGATTCCCGCATCCCCACGAGACCAGACATACTCAAAAGCCAATACACATAGCAAAGGACATTAACTTTTGACAGGACATTTTTTCACAATCAAACTGTTCCAAAATGTATATACAGTGGGGAAAACAAGTATTTAGTCAGCCACCAATTGTGCAAGTTCTCCCACTTAAAAAGATGAGAGAGGCCTGTAATTTTCATCATAGGTATACTTCAACTATGAGAGACAAAATGGGGAAAAAAATCCAGAATATCACATTGTAGGATTTTTAAAGAATTTATTTGCAAATTTTGGTGGAAAATAAGTATTTGGTCAATAACAAAATTTCATTACTGTCTTCCTATTCCTGGATTAATGGTGTATATTATGTCACCATAATTTACACTATGCTCTTTTTACCATACTTTGACTTAATATTGGACAAATCCTCCAGACCACCATAAACCATGCGAATAAGGTGTTGCGTGAGACAAAGAAAGACCTCTCCAGCTCAAAATTCACACCTCTACATTGGTCAATCTGCCAGATGGGTGTGACTTGTAGAACCATTAAAAATCCCTAATCTAAACCAATCTTTGCTCAAAACCTTTCTTTTTGAGACGGACACTCTCCAAGACTCTTCAAAACTCTCCTCTTGAGTTTGATTTTCCAGCAGTTTTTTTTTTGCTTCAAGTAACTTTGTCGATTCGCTGTGGACTTTCCTATCTTCAGAAGAACCAGAACTTACTTCTAAAGAACTCATCAAGAACCTCCGTGTCTACCGCATCAGGACTCTTGTTCAGCAACAAAGCCAATGCAAGTAACCGTTTACAACTATTTAGATGTATGCTAAGCTTGAGCCCCTTATTAAGGTGATTTTTGATTCTTTGATGATTCTCATTAGGTTGTGGTTAATTGATGTGAAATACTGCCATTCTTTTGTTCCTCTCTCTCTTTCCTTACTTTCCTTCATTCTGTATATATGTGTTTTGCTTGGTTTAGTTGTACATAGCTATAGTTTCATTTATTCACAATTGATTGTCTCTGTGTGCTGCTCACAATTCGGAGTCACTGAATGTTGATCCTTGCTACATGCTAAATTACTGCTAGTACGGCATAAAGTAGGAAAACTATTCTTCCTTGGCCAGGAAAATAATCTTTCCTAGAATAGATAAATGATTATATTGTCTGCTTGGTGGACAGATCAAATAATTGTAATATTGATTCTGCTACAGTTAAGATCTAATCTAAAATTCATTATTAATTATAACCAGTTATAATTAATCATAAATATTTCCCTTGTTGCGCTAATTTGCTACACATGACTCATGTGAATGATAAAGAGAGAGCGGGAGAGAGATCAAGTTTGAGAGAGATGATAGATAGATAGAGACAGTAAAGATGTTCTGACATTCAGAAAGGGATCTTGAGGCGAAGACTACAACAAACATACATCAATAACTCACAGAAATAAAAGACCACATATATAAAAACCCCATGAAATCAAAATGATCTATATCATCTACAAGTTAGAGTACATGACATGAGCCTAATTGCTTTTAAAAAATGAGCCTTTTGATAAGGCCCACCCAAACCTTATCAACACGGGACAGAAAGCTGCACTTGGCATTTTTATACATTTCTTTGTTACATTATATGAGTGATTCAATTTGACATACAGTGATTCTTACTGTTTTTCTTTGAATTTTCTTTGAATCCACAAATTCTCCCTAAATTCTTCCTTTTCTCACCCATACTTAAAACTCGAATATACACAACTTACAATTCAAGCTCTTTCACTACAAATGTGAGGAAGTGGCCTACATACTTTATTTTTTCAGTACGAAAGTAAACAATTTCTTATGAATGTGCGAGTTTTTGTAGAGGTAAACTAACTGGCAACAGAAGCCTTGCACATTCAGGTTACAAATGGCCGAGTCTGATCTTAGGTTAAAAATAAGGTGGATAGAGTGGCTTAGCTGTTCAGTGCTAGATTGATTTATCATTGGTGCAGAATAACCTGCATGTGGACAGGCCATCAAGGTGTGACTGCAAACAAACATAAACAGAGATCAACTACCAAGGTCACTGCAAGGTAACATGGGGAGAGTAACTAACATGAGTTCTGTGTGCAGTGATGTGATTGGTGAGTTTTTGAAGAGTGGCCCAGTGAATGCTAGAGGTGTGTTACCCATTGTCTTAATTAGGTCACCTCTGCAAGAGAATCTTCCTTATAATCAACAGGTCACGGAGAGTAATTTGTTTATTTTCGATTACTTTTCATTTAGCTTCTACAGTACTGAAGGGTACATGAAGGTTAGCATAAAAATTAGGATTTTTACTTGGAAAGGTAACTGAATGTTGATCCTTGCTACATGCTAAATTACTGCTAGTACGGCATAAAGTAGGAAAACTATTCTTCCTTGGCCAGGAAAATAATCTTTCCTAGAATAGATAAATGATTATATTGTCTGCTTGGTGGACAGATCAAATAATTGTAATATTGATTCT
The DNA here is from genome assembly GCF_001515645.1 of Sinocyclocheilus grahami. Classification (NCBI taxonomy): domain Eukaryota; kingdom Metazoa; phylum Chordata; class Actinopteri; order Cypriniformes; family Cyprinidae; genus Sinocyclocheilus; species Sinocyclocheilus grahami. Next base: position 1,044,535 of record NW_015505394.1, on the reverse strand, counting down.
GCTACAGTTAAGATCTAATCTAAAATTCATTATTAATTATAACCAGTTATAATTAATCATAAATATTTCCCTTGTTGCGCTAATTTGCTACACATGACTCATGTGAATGATAAAGAGAGAGCGGGAGAGAGATCAAGTTTGAGAGAGATGATAGATAGATAGAGACAGTAAAGATGTTCTGACATTCAGAAAGGGATCTTGAGGCGAAGACTACAACAAACATACATCAATAACTCACAGAAATAAAAGACCACATATATAAAAACCCCATGAAATCAAAATGATCTATATCATCTACAAGTTAGAGTACATGACATGAGCCTAATTGCTTTTAAAAAATGAGCCTTTTGATAAGGCCCACCCAAACCTTATCAACACGGGACAGAAAGCTGCACTTGGCATTTTTATACATTTCTTTGTTACATTATATGAGTGATTCAATTTGACATACAGTGATTCTTACTGTTTTTCTTTGAATTTTCTTTGAATCCACAAATTCTCCCTAAATTCTTCCTTTTCTCACCCATACTTAAAACTCGAATATACACAACTTACAATTCAAGCTCTTTCACTACAAATGTGAGGAAGTGGCCTACATACTTTATTTTTTCAGTACGAAAGTAAACAATTTCTTATGAATGTGCGAGTTTTTGTAGAGGTAAACTAACTGGCAACAGAAGCCTTGCACATTCAGGTTACAAATGGCCGAGTCTGATCTTAGGTTAAAAATAAGGTGGATAGAGTGGCTTAGCTGTTCAGTGCTAGATTGATTTATCATTGGTGCAGAATAACCTGCATGTGGACAGGCCATCAAGGTGTGACTGCAAACAAACATAAACAGAGATCAACTACCAAGGTCACTGCAAGGTAACATGGGGAGAGTAACTAACATGAGTTCTGTGTGCAGTGATGTGATTGGTGAGTTTTTGAAGAGTGGCCCAGTGAATGCTAGAGGTGTGTTACCCATTGTCTTAATTAGGTCACCTCTGCAAGAGAATCTTCCTTATAATCAACAGGTCACGGAGAGTAATTTGTTTATTTTCGATTACTTTTCATTTAGCTTCTACAGTACTGAAGGGTACATGAAGGTTAGCATAAAAATTAGGATTTTTACTTGGAAAGGTACTGCAGTTGGTTTGCAGAGATGATGTTTAAAGCATACATAGATAAGTTTCATAACATTTCTTAGAATTAATCAGCTGTTTTAATGAACATAAAGATAAATTAAAGTCTCATTAAACTTCCATTGGGAGCAAATAAAAGAGGAGACAAAATTACCTAAAAAATGCAATTACAGGATATACAATAAATAAAAATTAATCAATTTTAATATGTTAGAAGTTAATGGGTACGGAATGGGGTGTATGTTAAATATAGTCATTTGTGTTTTAATGATGTGCAAATCAACATATTTAAGTATATAAGTATATTTAAGTACTGTATATAAGTCAACATATAAGTATGGAACAAAATTACCCTTATGAAAGGTAAAAATGGAAATCATTTTAAGGGGCAAATATCATCCCTTAATGGAAAAGTGAATTTCTGTCACTGCTGTCATAACCACTGAATAGAAAATGAAAAATATGAAAAGCTTCATAGTCAGGTGTCCACAATAGACCCAAATCATGCAAGGACAAGGTACAAAAAACACTCAGCAAAAATAATGTCTTATCATTGTAAACAAAATCACAGAAAAAAATCAAGATACTTTTTGCCCTTAGGCATCGAAAATATCTTTATCTTGGTATCAGAACTATAGAAGTCAATGGAAAGTCCCCGCCAAAAAAACATATGTGAATTTGCCAGCTGTATAAAAAAAGCTAAGAAATTGTAAAACAAGATGGCGGCGTCTCTTTGAATTATATGATGGGAGCAGTCAGGTGTAACAGCTGGAACATAATTACACAATGCAAATACAGCTCACCTTATCTCACACAAATAAGTATGACCTTCATCATCACTATCAGCTCTTAAAAAACAACCCTACGTTTATGTGCAACTGCCCTTTACTAACTAAATATACACAGACTATATAGAGCCTGGCTAATGCTGCTTTTATACAAACTAACATTCTACTGGGAGGTAACATGTATGTGCTGAGTATTGGATTATACACACATCTAAATGACAAAATGATGACTGCAGTTATCCTGAACAGAGGGTGTTAATCACAGTGGACTCCTCTGGTCTGGTTCAGAGTCCTCTGCAGTGCTGAGATGGACTCTGACTGTGTGGGCTGAGCTAGTTTTCCTCTACTAAACATTCACAAGCTAGCACACCGTTTCAAGTCTAGAGCCTTTTAATGCTGTAAACAAACCAAGCAATTTAAAATATTCTTTATAAACACCATAAAATCGCGCTCCAGGCAAGGGGTCCTTTTGTGCAGTCTAGATACAATTCCCTAGTTACAGGGATGTATTTTTACAAGTATATTGTTCTTTTGTGTGGGAATGCTGATATAGCGCAGTGCAGCACTCTACAGTGCCGATTTAGAGTTAATACATTACTGAGAGTGTTACTGAGATTAGGAGCCTCTTATAGTCTGGGTGTAAAGCTGTGTGTGTATGTGTGTGTGTGCGTGCATCTTGAGGGATGACCAGAGAAAAGTGGAATGGCAGCAGATCTGGTGTGCAGCTCAGCACTCAAAATCAGCCCCCCGTCAAAGCTCAACCCCACCCCTAGAGAGGGATTCTCCTTCAGTTCCAATTTGAACAGTACAGGATAATGCTGAACCACACCATCTCTCTTTCACTTCTACATTCACACACAGATAAGACTTTCACAATCAATGAATTCCTGCATCTAATTTTTGCACAGTTTTTCCATCTCTCCACACACACATACACATTTTTAAATGGCCAATGCAGGCAGGCTAGAAAATTGAAGATGTGTGAGATACACATACATATTTCACACTTAAAACTGACCAAAACCCATCCAATGCATATACACACACAGATAATATGCATATATACAGTTACAATAAAAAATCATCTTGACCTGCTGCCGTAAACAAATTTTTATGAAATACCAAAACAAAAGTAAACTATTACAGAAAGCTTATTGGATAATGAGTTATAAGTTTATGGACAATGCTATGCTTCCAACTTTGTGGGAACAGTTTGGGGAGGGTGCTTTTCTATTCCAGCATGATTGTGCCCCAGTGCACAAAGCAAGGTCCAAAAACATGGTTGGATGAGTTCGGTATGGAACAACTTGACTGGCCCACACAGAGCTCTGACCTTAACCCCATCAAACACCTATGGAATGGGCTGGAACGGAGATTGTGAGCCAAGTCTTCTTGTCCAACATCAGTGTCTGACCTCACAAATGCTCTACTGGATGAATGGCCAAAAATTCCCACAGAAACACTCCAAAATCTTGTGGAAAGCCTTCCAAGTAGAATGGAAGCTGTTATAGCTGCTAAGCTATAACATATATTAACGTCTATGTATTTAGAACAGAAGAATAATATGTAAAAAATACTGTATTTCATTTAAATATTTTCTTCCATTATAATTACATACTTTTATTATATAATTAAAAAAAACATCTTCTCTTAAGGAGTGCGTTGTACACAGCCCCTTACTGAGATCAATAGGTGGTCTCTGTAAGGCTGCATACATTAAATGCAGGGCTAATCTTATTTCCTAATTGCTCTTGACAGAGGCTGTGAACATCCATCACAGTACAGACCACAGCACAAAGGACGTCACAGTAAACAGAGCAAAGCACAGCTCACGGTACAGTACAAAGAGAGGAAACAGTCCAGGCAATGAGCGATTGACAGAGTGGTGGAGCACAGAGAGGCGCAGGGTCTGAATATGGGTAGAAGAACAAGTTATAAATCAAAGAAAATCATGCCTATCATGCCACTCTGTATCTCTTTTTTGTATCTCATACTCCCTCTCTTTTTGAAGGAAATTGATGGGTATGGGAGTGGGTTTCTTATCAGAGGCATAATGATTCTGTTCCGCTGGAAAAAACTGCAATGCAGATACACAGAGAATGAGAGAGAGACAGAGAGAGGGAGAGGCGAACTTAAACTCTGTCTGTAATCCCCTCAAATTTCAGTAACATCCCATTCAGCCCAGCACCTTTTTAGGATTCTCACATGCCCATGCACATACACATGTCTGTTTTTATATCATGTTAGGGAGTTTTCATTGTTTTTATACTGAGCTAATGATATTGCTAACCCTAATCCTGCCTTTAAACTTTTATACATTTTTTTTATTATTATTCATTAAACACTATTTAGTGTGTTTAATGAATGGAAAATGGAAAACACAATTTTCATTGCAGAGACCATTGGATTTCAGGTTGTACCATTTTCCTCACAATGTACACAAAACCTAACCACACTCACAGTCACCTTCAAAACACCTTTCCTTACACCAAATCCAGTGACTCTCTCTCTTTCTCCGTTTAGCTTCATAATCACTCTGAATCATCCTTCCCTCAATCTACAGTGGCATTTATGATTAAGACATGTTAACGTAGGGCAAAAAAATGTTTTCCTTGTCTTAAATCATTTATAGTGCCGTTTCTGGTCAACCTACACACTTTCTAAGAGTCACCGTTTTTTTCCCCAACATTCTTTTGTTTACCAGAGATAGCGACACAAATATGAAATTAACGTAGGCCTATACACTGCCACCTGGTGTCGGATATGATTAAAATAACACCCACTATCCTTCTTACTAAACAATTTCCTGCCCTGTAAGATTTGATTTCATGACTTTGATGAAAAAGGGCCAGTAGAGAGAACTGACTATGGTAAATATACATAGAGGAGGCCTGAGGAGTGTTGTAACACGGGGTGAGTCTTAACACCATAAATGAACTGTGGTGAATAAAATAAAATTCTCTCACCCAGTTGAGATTGTTGATCATTTTAAATATCTTGGCACAAATATAGATCGTAAACTGAGTTTTAGGGATAGCACTAATTATATCTTTTAAAAAATGCATCCAACGTGTGACCGTTCTGGACGTTCACTCTTCGTTGTGTTGATAGTTTAATGAGACCGGTCAACAGAGAGTCTTCTGACCCATTACCGCGGGAAGTAGGGGTGCTGAGGGTCCTGCAGCACCCCCTGGAGTGTCGCCCACGAAAAAATGGGGGTGCGGTGTTAAAAATAAATGAATGAACAATATGTAATAAAAAAATTAATAAAATTAATTTTATTAATTTGTATATTCATTAAAATGTATTGAAAAAAGTAGCCTAAGCCTACACTGACAAGAAGCAACGGTTAAACATGAGTCAAGTTGAATCAAATTGACTGTGGAAGTTGTTTCAACTTATTAAACTTCTTAAACTGACTTTAAAAAAAGCATTTGTTGCCATTTTTTTATTATATTCAGTGGCGTAGCGTCTAGGTATGCAGGTACATTTGGGCCCGGGCAGATTGGGGGCCCGCCGAGCTGAGGGGAACTTTCAATTGAAACGAGGAAATGAATTTCCCTGCAATTTCCCTGAATTGCCCTGGTCCGACAGCTTATCAGAATTCTCAGCTCAAGTCCGACTGGAGCCGGTGTCTTCTCTCTCTCTCTCTCTCTCTCTCTAGTCTTCCTCTTCCCCATTACACAGCTGCTGTTGCAGCCATTAAAATAGTTCAGTTTCGGTTTTTAATGGCGAAGTGGTAGTATTTCGTTTCGTTCCTTTATGAAGTTAATTTAGAAATATGTTTGAACATTTTATGTTTGTTAAATTCAGGTTTTTATTTTTTAAAGGAACGACCAAGCGGCCAGCGGCTGACAGTGAGTTGAGCATATGTTTGATCAATTTAGCCTTCTCAAATCAACACGATGACTTGCCTAAAATAAAATCTATAGACAAAGCGCTTTGTGCATTTCACAGTATTAATTTAAACATTTAACCTAGATAAATGTGCGCTGTTAGGCGCATATCCAAGTGTTTGTGCGGAGAGTGGAAGCTGAAGCTCGCTCTGCAGGACAGGAGGCGCCAGCGATCACTTGCTTTTTTTTTTTTTTTAATAACGGAGGAATCATAAAAATATGCCGTCATTTTTGCTCATGAAGGTAAGAGTATACCTCATTCGGAACTGCAAAGTCTACTTTTATTTGTGTGCACTCACAAAATCAACAAAACCTTGTGCTTTTGTAAAATAAGGAATACAAATGCTTTCTGATGCGCTTTCTGTCGTCTCTGTCTTGAGCAGGAGCGCCTCACAATGATGAACTGAAACTCAGCAAACACTTGCCTTACCGACATGATAAATATATATATATATACAATGCTTTACATTACTATTTTAAAACGAAATAATTCAAATCGAAAACAAAAACTCTTTCATTATGTAATCTGTAAAGATGCATTTCTCTCTAAAGGCACGTCCAGTGAGGAGATGGCATCAGGTTGGTCAAATTCATCTGTGCAACACTGACTCAGAAAACACTAGTTTATTAACAAACAATTAAAATATTCCCTCACTATTTTTATTTTATTTTATTTTGTTTTTTTGGGCCACTGTGCCAAAATTGTGTTTGCATTCAGTAGCTACAAATGAACTGAAACTCAGCGAACACTTGCCTTACCGACATGATAAATATATATATATATATACAATGCTTTACATTACTATTTTAAAACGAAATAATTCAAATCGAAAACAAAAACTCTTTCATTATGTAATCTGTAAAGATGCATTTCTCTCTAAAGGCACGTCCAGTGAGGAGATGGCATCAGGTTGGTCAAATTCATCTGTGCAACACTGACTCAGAAAACACTAGTTTATTAACAAACAATTAAAATATTCCCTCACTATTTTTATTTTATTTTATTTTGTTTTTTTGGGCCACTGTGCCAAAATTGTGTTTGCATTCAGTAGCTACAAATAGCCTACGGCAGCATTTTAGTGCCACGTTGAAAAATAACTAAATCAATAAGATTAACGTCATAATATTTTAAGAATAAAGTCAAAATTACGATAATAAAATCATGTTATGAAGTTAATGTGAAAATTCCACCTATAGGCTACTCCGCCAAAAAAAAGTCTGTGGCATCCGTCATTCTTCACATTTAACATAAAACAGCAATGAAATGCAGACTTATTCACGTTTTTTAAAACTCTGATTGATCAATTTCATGAGACATTCGTTTGTATTAAATTTTTCTGATTTTTTTCATGCATTCAAATATTTATGTTTATTTCCTGCTGCAAATTTTAAAGAGGAAAACATCATTGAGTCATATGCCGCTTGAACTTAGGCCAATTATCTCACTACAAATTAACGAGCGTAAAACACATTTGTTGTTTGTATTTTATCATAAAATTGACAGAAGACTGAGACTTTGTAGTAACAAAGCACAAAGCTGCGATTATTGGGTGCTTGCGTGCTACAAATAATGGACTTAAAAACTTTAAATATCATTTCCAAGCATTTAGCCTATACCATAAAACAGCTTGTGAATAGCCTAGTCGTGATTCACGTAACGTTATTTACTTCAGAAAAATCAACAATAGGGCCCAAGTTAAGTTAACAGAGTTGAAGCCCATAACGTTGCAAAGAAATGCTATTTTTTTGCATGTGGGCCGGGGCTGACTTGCTACGCCACTGATTGTATTATTATTACCTGTAACGTCTGTGCCGTACCCAAATTAAGAATTAACGACCACTTCTACAGACATAGCAAAGAGACAGAAGTTGAAAGAGCGGCACACACACACAACATCAGCAATGCTACAATGACAACGTCGCTTATATTAAACATAAAACTTTTATGAACAGAACGAATAAGACTGATGTACCTACGTTGTAACACAAATAAATGAAAGGTTTTTGGATTTTCCCCTTACTTTAAACGAACGCTTATGGCTCATTATTATTAATGAAAAAAGGCTTTACAAAAAAATAGTACAATGATAAATTCACCAATATTAAACTGAACTTTTCTAAACAAAATTAATATGGATTTCCCCTCAGGCTACCTTAAAACGATCATAGTTTGTGATTTATTATCTTAACACATCAGACATAAAATAGTACAATGGCAAATTCGCATATACCGCATAAACATCTAACTTCGCATAAACATCTAACTTTTATTAACAAAATTAATAAGATATAGCCTTGCGTTGTAAGCCAAATAAATAAGGTATTATCCCTTATTTAAAACGAATGCTTAGTTTCTGATTCATTGTTATTTTTTATTTTATTTTATTTTATTTTTTAACGGAAACCCAGCAACAATAAAGACACTCACTTATAGGCTATTAAACGAAGAAATGAAAGTTTTATTAAAAGTAACTCTTTTGGATCCGCCATCATAGCGCGTCTTCTCGCGTCACTCTTGTCACGTGACCCCCCTCCCCCACAAGTTTTATTTCTCAGCCCCCCCACAAAATACGGTCCTGCGGCTATGCTCAGACCACTTTTTATTCTGAATGAATAAAATGGAAAATTTATGAAAAAAATGTCAATCCGTGGCCTTTCTCCACAATTTCAGCATTGACCTAACAGTCAAAACTGATAATTTTAGCCACGGAACTTAGACATAATAAACACAAAAATACATACTTCATGTTACACAATCTCTATTAGTGTTTCAGTAAGATTAAACTGTATTTTTTTTTACAAAAAAATACATATTAATCACAAGAAACGAACTAATTTGAAACTTTTTAGCTCCAGCTCCAGGAGAACTCACCTTTCCCCAGCCGCGCTTACCGCGGCGCGATTCGCGCGAACTAGTGTTGTTACGTTCGTGAACGAATCGTTATTTTTGAACAAATCTTTTTTGGTGAACGAATCGTTCTCGTTCACGTAATCCATTGACTCATATTTCTCGTTCACTGAAATTCCTCCCTCCACAGCAGCGCGGCGCTATTGGCAGCGCATGCGCAGATCAGTGAACCGGGTAGCTCTGTGGACTGTTTCATCCGGTCAAAGAATGACTAAACCTCGAGCCAATAGCCTTCGAGTATGAGATGTGACGGACCATGTGATTTGTTGAATGTAGTCGAATACGCCCTTCACTGAACGAGTTTCTTTTGAGTCTGAACGAGAAGATGGGATAGAGCATGTGATTTGTTGAATGTAGTGAACGAATACGCCCTTCACTGAACGAGATCGAGAGATCTTCTCGTTCGTGAATGAAATGACTGAACTGGTACATATCTCGTTCGTGAACGAAATTAACGAGAGTGTACCGGGTCAGTCGGCCATTAAGCATGCCAATCTCGATCAGTAATCAGCAGAAAGCGGATGCAAAGCGCAGTTATATGTACTGTGGAAATACACTTGTTTATATATTCATATTTACTTATTTAAGTCATTTAGCAGACGCTTTTATCCAAAGCAACTTACAAATGAGGACAATAAAAGCAGTCAAACCTAACAAAAGAGCAATAATATGTAAGTACTGTGACTCAGTCTCAGTTATCCTAATGCACGTAGCAATGATTTGTTTATAATAAATAAAAAGAAAACAAGAAGATAGAATAGAAAAAGAATAGATAGCGCCAGGCCCAGACTGTGTTACACCAGCCTGTCTGAAATCCTGTGCTGACCAGCTGGCCCCCATCTTCACACAGATCTTCAACAGATCACTGGAGCTGTGCGAAGTCCCTTCATGCTTCAAACGCTCCACCATCATCCCCGTCCCAAAGAACCCCAAAATTACTGCACTGTAAAAAATAAGTGTAATTTTAACTGTAAAATTTTGTTAAAAAACGCTATGGAAAAAAACTGTTAATAGGTTAACAGTAAGTTCCCGTACTATATACAGGGAAAAACTGTAAAATATCTAACCAGATATTTCATGTAATTTTACAGTAAAATACAGTTTTTAGAAGTAAAAATAACAAATCAATGTATAATTTACAGTCAAAAACTGTAAACTGATATTCCCAGAATTCCCTGCATGACACGCCACACTTGAAAGTATTTTGTTTAAATAATCATGTTTCTTTAATAGTTTTTGTTATTAGTTACGTACAGTGGGGCAAAAAAGTATTTAGTCAGCCACCAATTGTGCAAGTTCTCCCACTTAAAAAGATGAGAGAGGCCTGTAATTTTCATCATAGGTATACCTCAACTTAGAGATACAAAACAGATTTTAATAGCAGTGTGCATTGTTGAATTTACTGGTTAACAAATTTTCTTGTTTGTAAATTACAGTTTTATACTGTACAATTTACAGTTTTTGGCCATAAATGGGATTACAGTTTTTCTGTATTTTTTTACAAAATTATTCTGGCAACCACAGCTGCCAAAATTATTTTGTAAAAACTACAGAATTATTTTTACAGTGTGGACTTAATGGCTACAGACATGTGGCTCTAAAGTCTGTGGTCATGAAGTCTTTTGAAAAACTGGTGCTGGCCCACCTGAAGGACATTACTGGACCCTTGCTGGATCCTCTTTTGTTCTGTCACTGTCATTCTGTTGCACTGTGGAAGCTTCTGTCACGAAAACAAATTCCTCGATATTAAAATGTTAATTATGCAAGAAAACATTGTGCTTTAGTCATCTGAACAACTTATTTAGACTTTATTTATTTAATGAGTAGATTATGCACACATTTTAATAAAGCCAAATCAGTTTTTTGTAATAAGTAAATACGTTCGTTGACTTAAGTTAAGACACAACACATAAGACACTGTTTTTCGCCACCTGCTGGCGTATTTATGTAATATGAAGAAATGGTCACTGAACGAATCAGTGAACGAATCTGAACGAATCATTTTGGTGAACGAACTGAAAATGAACGAATCTCTTGAAAGAATCAAAAATTCCACCACTAGCGCGAACTGAAGGAAAGCAACCGGAACCTTAATTCTTAAAGGGGCCACGTACTATATTTAACAATTACAACAAACACTGAAAAATTAACATATAAGTATAGAAACAGCTCAAATAACATCTCAAATAAAATAAATCAATATTAAAAGAAAAATAGCCAGAATACAAAATAATTATATAAATATCAAATAATTGATAATAACAAAGGGAGAGATTTTGTGTGAAATTAATAAATTAATATAACACCTGTTACAAATGTCTGTTTCTAATATGGAGAATCAGTAGGTTTGGAGTGAATCAGAACATACTGGAGATTGCTTACAAATCATTGGTTGAGAGTGTGCTGCTGACTTATAATTTAACCTCCTGGTATGGGCACCTTAATTGTAAGCAGAAAAATAACCTGGCAAGGGTCGCTAAAAATCACTGGTAGACCACAGAGTAATTTAGGTGAGGTGTACACTTCAAGTTGTGTTAGGAAAGCAGAGTGTATTCTAAAAGACTCTACTGATCCTTTGTATGATCAGTTTGTTCTATTGCCCTCTGTGCGACAATTCTTAATGCCTAGAGCAAAGATAAATATTTATAAAAGAGCCTTTGTACCTGCTGCAGTTGGATTTATTAATCAAACGGCTATGCGATTTAGTATGGTGGTTTTAATCTGCGTTTTGTGTGGTATTTGTTTATATTCGGTATCACTGGTGTGGTCAAAGACAAATTTCAACTAAGGTTGATAATAAAGATGTATTGTATTGTATTGAACTACAGTACAGTGGTGAAATCACCATGACCACCATCTGCTGATAATGACAGAAGGTGCAACCCCATTTTTACAGCACAAAATAAATAAATAAAACAAAAAATTATTTAGAAAATAAAGACAGAGAGCAGCCTATTTCACATCGGGTCATAGTTTGATAGTTTGATTAATTGTATGCAGGAGCAGATTTTCTTGTTCCGTTTAGTATAAATTATCCACAGCTTTTCATTTATGCGACATGTAAAAAAAATTAAATAAAATGAAATATCATAGTTGTGCAGATCGAGAGGGTTGTTAACACTTTCCAATGTACTACAGCGTTAAACCTCCACATAGGCCTACTGACTATTTTACATATTATTTAATGTAATTATTTTTGTTTAGATTTATTTGCTTGTTTTGGATTACGGAGCTACCTATATGCTGTTTACCACTTTGTATTAAAATGCTTAAAGTTAAATGAGGGTGGGGTGGTAAAAAGGTGTTATTATCTTTTCTAACAGTGTTACAACTCGTCCTAGAAGGGCATGGGTTTGTAACCACAACACTCTTTATACTTGACACTAATTTCTAGTTTATAGATAATGTGCACATTTTTAAGTAACTACTGTAATTTGTAGCAGACAAAAATAAAACTTCCAAAAATAAAATTCCCCTATTGTTATCTGGTATTATATTATTATTCCAACTCACCCAAGCTGCATATTAAAATGTAATACAAAACAAACAATTAAAAACTATTAAGACTATTGAAATGGCTACGCCTTTTATGTGCCTGGTTTTTTTTTAATGGCAGCTCAAATTAATAGCCACTTGTAATTCCCCAAACAAACGCAACGCGTTGGAATTCCCATAGAAACTAACGTAACTGACAATTAATTATGCGTGCAACGCATGCGCGCTCTGAGCCCTACGCATGCGCAGTCCCGCATGGTGTCTGGTTACTAGAGTGGATTTGGGAATTCCCCAGGAAAACACCTACGCATCCACACGGCCTTTTCTGGACAAACTGGGCAACAGCAAGGCGCTCACAAGGGGAGCAATTTGTAGTTTTATAATGCTCCGGGCATGGAGGGAATCTGAGGCTTGTGCGACAGCGCTTGCCGCTGTTGTTTGGGAATTTGTCCAGAAAGAGCTCATCTTGTTCCCATAAAAACACCAACAAGCGTCAGACGGAATCCATCTGGATAGAAGCGAAAACGGCGCAACAGATAGTTGTTTGTCAGGACAGGCAGTTTCTCTTGTTATAGCTGACATCATTTAAACGGCTGATTTCTATATAAATGGAGGGGGCGCACGATATTCACGGTGAATCCCGGAGACAGAATGCACGGCCTGGACCGAGCTACGCTATGGAGAAAAGGGGCGCCGTGGACTCTGTCCCGGAGGACTGGTGTGACAGCGGGCTAGACTCCTTAAGCGGGGTCGGACTCGGTTTTGAGGGTCCCTACGGCACTTACACCGAAGCCGAACAGATGTGGACACCTGGACGGTCTGTGTCTGACATACCTCCGTCGGACGAGTCCGACAACAGGAGTACCACGGATTGTGTGTCGATTGGCGGCGGAGAGAGGCTGGACTCTGCCATCGGGGACTCGATTAATGAGGATGCGGTGGTGGGGTGCCTCTCCGACGGGATCGGCACCATGATCCTGGGCGAGCCTGCAGGTACAGACAGACTGGCGAATTCAAACACTGAGGAGGATCGGCAGCGAAGGGAAGAGCTCTTCAACACGCTCAACTTTCTGTCAGAGGACGGTGACACGTACGTCTATGTAGTTTTCTATTACCTGTACTTTTGAACAGTTTGGAAGGCTATTGGATTTAGACTGTAAACATGTCCTCTTGTCTCTCAGGGTACTTCATTTGGCACTGATTCATGAGCAGTGGGGTGTTGTTCAGTGCCTGCTTGAAGAAATTGTGGTTAACAGCAGCTGGACTCCTTACCTGGACACTCAAAATGACCTGGGCCAGGTAAATGCACACCAGTGTTGCCAGATCTCTAGAAAAACAAACAACCTGCTCTGACAAGCCAGCACCTGTGGATAAAAAAAAGAATAGCTTTACTTTCAGTGATTTACTGTTGCCTACAACATCACATATCAAATAAGGCAATACATTTTATGGTGCTGTTGAAGTCACCATATCATTACAATTCTTATTTTTTATGTAATATTGCATTGTTTATTATAAATAATTTATTGGTGCCTGTAATTTAAGTCCATGTGCACTGATAATCTAGTATTAATAATCTAATCTAAAGAAGTAACTATGCACATTTTTACCTTGAAATATTTGTTTCAAAATTGCAATATCAGTTCTGGTACACTGACTTTTAATAAGGTGAAATGTTTCTGTTTCTTTTCCACGCTCCCTCCAAAAGTCTGTTCTGGGAGTTTGGAGGTTTGGTGGGTTTTTATTACACAATTACTTTACTGCAGCAACAAATGCATATGTACAGCTATCCACTTTAATTACGACAACTTAACTATAGGGGGCTCCAAACTTGCAAAACATATACAAAACTATATACTGTTGCTTCAATGAAAAACATTGATTTTAACATTCACCTCCCCTTCAGCAACCTGTCACTCACATGACATCACAGCAATTAGCAAATGACTAATGGTGCGTTCAAGTCATGTCGGATAGATCGTATTTACGAGTTGAACACACATGAACGCCACCACAAAGTCGTTATTACGAGTGGGAAACTCGAAATTTTCTTTAAGCCCTGAGTTTCCGTGGATGCAACGTCTGTAGTTGACGGTAAATTTTTGTTTAAGTTGATAGTTTAGTTGTCCTATAAATTTAAATTGGTCATGTTCTTGTTACGCAGCTGAAATCCAAGTAAAAAAAATGCAGACCCTGTTGTATTTTCTTGTAATTTATTAAAAGAAGGTACACCGCCATCTTGTGCCGACTAAACTGACTTGAACGCACCTGACGTCGTAATTACGACTTGTCAACTCGTAAGTACGAATGTCCCAGGAGGACTTAAACGCAGCAAAAGATCCAATCAAATCTCAAAGGACAAAATCAAGTCCCACCCTACATTTTTTTTTTCTTTCAAAAACTGATGCATATACACCTATAGGGAGACAGAACCCAAAACCTAGCAAGCCCAAATACACAATTGTACTCTGGAAATAATGCAAACCACAGCTGACCATATTAGTATGACTTTATAAAAAACAAGCCCAGAGTCACTTATAATAAGTGTAAATGGCAACACTGACGCACCATCGGTGCGTGTTCCCTATCTCTAACTTTTTTTCACACTCCCCCCTCTTTTGCTTAGACCGCTCTACATTTAGCAGTCATCGTAGACCGGAGTGAGTGTGTTCGAGCACTGTTGTGGAGTGGAGCCAGTGCGGAGATCCAAGAGAGAGGTGGAAACACACCTTTACACCTGGCTGTCAGAGAGCTTCGCAAAGAGTGTGTGAGAGAGCTGACCAGCTGCTCACGGACCCCACCAGTGCACCTGAACATCACCAATTTTGCAGGTACAAAGTCAAGCAAATTTATTTCACTCTGATGAATATCATTGTTTTTATATATCTATGTTTTGCATCCTGTCCCTTTCTCTGTCCATCTGTCTCTTTAAGGTGTGAGTGCGCTGCACCTGGCTGTACATAGGGGCAATTGTGAGATCATCAATATGCTGCTGGAGGCTGGAGCAAATGTAAATCAACGGGTGAGAAATTACCATTTGATTTAAATCAGGGTTATTGTAGTTAACTAAAACTGAAACTAAAATGAAAACCATTTAAAAATATTTTTGTTACTTGGGAAAAAAACATTAATTGAATTAAAATATAAATTAATGTATTATTTATTCAAGTTGCCAAGGCAACATTTCTAATTTTAATTTAGTTTAAATTGATGTACTAAAATAACAAAGTAAAAAAAAAACAACAACAACGATAGACTTAAAAAAACAAAAAACTAGTAGAAATGACAAAATTACTAAAATTTTAAATAAAATCAACAAATTATAAAACTAAAAACAGATTCAAAATGTTAATAAAAACTATTAATAGTACCTCAGTGCTACTAAAATAACACTAAATTAAATATACAACCATGTTTTATGAAAGAACATAAGGTTCTTCTCGAGTTGTGTTATAATTAATTTGAGTGTTCAACATTTTTTACTGTTTTTCTTTTTTAATCATTAACTCTGATTTTGTAGGATTTGGGGTCAGGTCGGTCTCCATTGCACTGGGCGGTGGAAGGTCAGAGGTCAGAGGTAGTGAAGTTATTATTGAGCGCTGGCGCATTGGTGAATCAGCGCTCATATGCAGGCCACACCCCATTCTACTGTGCCCTTTACCGACCCAACAAAGAGGTGCAGGCCCTTCTTAGTGCCCATGGGGCCACATACACACAGGACGTTGAGGAAGAGGAGGAGTACCAAGAAAGTGAGGAGGTTAGAGCCAAATCCCCATACACTGACAGCAGAATGCTTAACGGTCTGCTTCTGTACTTATTATTTCTCTGTCTGTCACAGGAGGAGTTTGATGATGTCATCATAAATGGACAGCGAGTGCTGTAGCTGTAAAACATGGACACAACTCTGCCATCAGACCCCTTGAACTCCAGCTGAACGATTGTGGAGTCTTGAGTGTATTTGGTGGAGACTATTATGTGTGTCTGCGTGTGTGTGTTTTGTTTTAAGGTACAGTATGCTGGTTTTGGTTCAGGCTGATGGAAGTGCATAGCTAGATTCTGTTAGTCATGGAGGATCTAAGTTATTTAAGCCTGACATCACGCAAATCCTTTTAAAGCTGTAACAATAGAGGCAGCTTTTCATTTATTAAAACCTCTCATTGGCCCATCTGGTGTATGTTATAATAAAGGAATAGTTCACCTAAAGATGAATATGCTGTGTCACCCTTATGGTGACACATTAAAAATCAGTGGAGTCCAGTGTTGTTTAGGCTACATATACTGTATCATACCTTTAGGCAAAATGTCTTTCACAGAAGAAACTTAAATTATTTTAATTTTGGGTGAATTATCCCATTAAAGAGTTAGTTCACCCAAAAAATGAAAATTCTGTCATTAATTACTCACCCTCATGTCGTTTCAAACCCATAAGACCTTCGTTCATCTTCGGAACACAAATTAAGATATTTTTAATGGAATCTGAGAGCTGTCTGACCTTCCCATAGACAGCAACACAACTGAAATGTTCCCAAGTCCAGAAACATAGCAAGGAGATCTGTAAAATAATCCATGTGACATCAGTTGTTCAACCGCAATTATACGAAGCTACGAGAATACTTTTTGTGCGCAAAAGAAAAAAAAAACTACTTTATTCAACAATTCGTCTCCACCCTGTAGCGCCATTTTGGAGAGTATCAGCTGGACATAAACAGCGCATGCTGTTCTGTGTCAGCTGCGTCACGCCGGATTCGCTGTTTTCGTTCAGATCAAATCACAACAATGTTGGAAACAGATCTGTGTGACGCAGCTGACACAGAACAGCATGCGCTGTTTATGTCCAGCTGATACTCTCCAAAATGGCGCTACAGGGTGGAGACGAATTGTTGAATAAAGTAGTTTTTTTTTTCTTTTGCGCACAAAAAGTATTCTCGTAGCTTCGTATAATTGCGGAAACCTCTCATTGGCCCATCTGGTGTATGTTATAATAAAGGAATAGTTCACCTAAAGATGAATATGCTGTGTCACCCTTATGGTGACACATTAAAAATCAGTGGAGTCCAGTGTTGTTTAGGCTACATATACTGTATCATACCTTTAGGCAAAATGTCTTTCACAGAAGAAACTTAAATTATTTTAATTTTGGGTGAATTATCCCATTAAAGAGTTAGTTCACCCAAAAAATGAAAATTCTGTCATTAATTACTCACCCTCATGTCGTTTCAAACCCATAAGACCTTCGTTCATCTTCGGAACACAAATTAAGATATTTTTAATGGAATCTGAGAGCTGTCTGACCTTCCCATAGACAGCAACACAACTGAAATGTTCCCAAGTCCAGAAACATAGCAAGGAGATCTGTAAAATAATCCATGTGACATCAGTTGTTCAACCGCAATTATACGAAGCTACGAGAATACTTTTTGTGCGCAAAAGAAAAAAAAAACTACTTTATTCAACAATTCGTCTCCACCCTGTAGCGCCATTTTGGAGAGTATCAGCTGGACATAAACAGCGCATGCTGTTCTGTGTCAGCTGCGTCACACAGATCTGTTTCCAACATTGTTGTGATTTGATCTGAACGAAAACAGCGAATCCGGCGTGACGCAGCTGACACAGAACAGCATACATTGTTTACGTCCAGCTGATACTCTCCAAAATGGCGCTACAGGGTGGAGACGAATTGTTGAATAAAGTAGTTTTTTTTTTCTTTTGCGCACAAAAAGTATTCTCGTAGCTTCGTATAATTGCGGATGAACCCCTGATGTCACATGGATTATTTTACAGATCTCCTTGCTACGTTTCTGGACTTGGGAACATTTCATGCCAGGTCAGACAGCTCTCAGATTCCATCAAAAATATCTTAATTTGTGTTCCGAAGATGAATGAAGGTCTTACGGGTTTGAAACGACATGAGGGTAATTAATGCCAGAATTTTCATTTTTGGGTGAACTAACCCATTAAGAACCAAATGCCCTAGAAGATATCAAACACGGTACATTGCATGTCTACGGTACATGCGAGCAGCACGGCTGTGATACTCCCACTAGTGGGTAGATACATTATGTCCACAACATGTGTTGATGTACAAGGTGACAATAGTGGCTTTCTTTCTGTTTTAAAATGAAATTATTAGCCAGATTTAGCTGAAGAAACCTTGAAGAGAAATTGAATGGTTTTTAATAAACTTGTTGACTTACTATTAGTGCTACAACAACTATTGGCTGTTTATTTAGTGGAGTGTCATGCTTTCCATGTGACCTCTCAATTGCATTTTGTAATTTTTTTTTTTTTTACAGTACATGTTTTTTCTTTTTCTCCTATAATGGGTGTTGGAGTGACTATGATAGGTGGATATGCAGTCGGTCAGACAGAGATGAAAAGTTTTTATAGCGCTGACTTAAAAATGGCTAAAATTACAGACAGCACAGAATTCTACATTACAAATGGCAGCTCAAAACTTTGAAATGAATGCAAAGAAATATAATTAGAGCTAAATTCTTGATCTAGGGACATTCATACTTTAGTCTCATCAAACCGCTTACAATTATACCATGTGGGGGCATTATGGTTGTGGACATTTACAATCACTTGTTTATAGGCCTATTTCAAATTTTTTTGTTTGTAGGGGTGAGCGTGACATGTTTCGGTGATGATGCTGATTGGTTCGTTCTGTTGGTAATATGGAGGCTCCTTTGGAAATCAGGGCTCCTAATCTACTTGTACTTGTCCTCTGTGAGTTGACTGTTGACTGTGAGTTGACTAGTGAGCAGAGTAAATATATCCTGTTTTAAATGATAAGGTTAATGGTTATTCATCCATTGAGAATATATCGTTGGTTTGACCTTGTGCTTTAGGAAACGATGCCACAGTAACAGCTCAGCATAGATGTAAGACAATCAAGAGAGAGGAAGGAGCAACATTTAGGGATTAATGAAACAAGTGTAGCCATGTCTTAAAAGTTGAGAAGTACAGATCATTTTAGAGGAAGCCGGATTTGCATGTGAATGTTTCTAATCCATGTATAAAGAAACAGCGACAGATCGTTCCTTTCATCTGTACATATTACTGTTTACTTGGTGATGGGTGAAATGACTGAAAATCTCTTAGAAACCATTCAAAAGGACAATAAACAATAATGACAAGAAGGCTTGTTTTATTTGCACATGCTCATAATCACTCAAATACACAATTTTCTCTTGATGTAGCTGCTTCTTATCTAAACTCAAAGATTGCAGAATGTGTATTAAGTTTGACTGGCTGCTGTTTTGAAATGACATTTCATGCCTGCTTTGTTATTTTTAAACACTTTTTACTGCCATTTTTTTAAACAAAAATTGTTAAGAAATGTCCAAGACCCATTTTAACACCCATTTCAATTCTATTTAAATGATTATTCTAATTACTAGTGCTATATTTAATGGTTGACAAGAAATTAAAGCAAGGCTGTGGGGATTGTAAGCACAGTGTGTTCATTATTTTAATTTCTAACAAATTTTTAAAGGTAGTATCAGTATTTTTTTCATGTAAGAATGAGAGGAAGTATTTTGAATTACAGT
Organism: Sinocyclocheilus grahami; assembly: GCF_001515645.1. Classification (NCBI taxonomy): domain Eukaryota; kingdom Metazoa; phylum Chordata; class Actinopteri; order Cypriniformes; family Cyprinidae; genus Sinocyclocheilus; species Sinocyclocheilus grahami. The sequence goes on along the minus strand of NW_015505394.1, from coordinate 1,024,771 downwards.
AATAAGAATTGGCCTAATTCTCCTGAAAATAGTATTAGTTACAATGCAAAGAGTCCTGATAGTGGAGTTTTTCTTTATGCAAATTAACCAGGTTTCCACTACAGGAAAATTCTGGGTTTATCAGCACTTTGGGCACCATGGGCTTCGGTGCAACAGATAGTGTGGGAAAATTCTGCACACGTAATGAAGGCGCTTAACAAAATCGGTGCTGATAAGTAGCTTCCTTAAATATTCCTGAATATCCATATTAAATAATCACTCAGGCTAGTCCACTTTCTGAAAAACTAATTAAATGTGAGTGGCTATTTCTTTACCTGTGTCCAGTATTTGACGTAGTTCAGCATCTCTCTTCTGAAGCTCCATGATCTCTTGTTCAAGTCTCTCTACATAACCCTGTGCCTATCAGTAGATCAAAGTTATCACAGTCTGAGAGCAGGGAACAGCAACTGTAGTCAGCTATATAGGTCCTTTTCTCCATCTCAACACTTTTAATTTTTTTTACAGCATGTATGAGCTGTAGAATTACCAGGTATGTGCACAGACATTTTGAGGGGTAGGGGCTCAAGTGGAAAAAAAGGGCACTTCTCATATTTATAAAAAAAAAAATTCTAAACAAAATGTTAAATATATTAGGGATGTACGATATTGACAAAAATATATCTCAATATTTTAATTAATTAATCGATAACGATAATTAGACGATATGTTATTGTGCTGATACCTTAAAGGGATAGTTCAAGCAAAAATAAAAATTAGACCATGATTTACTTACCCTCAAGCCATCCTAGGTGTATATGACATTCTTCTTTCAGACAAATACAATCTGAGTTGTATTAAATAATGTCCAGGCTAATCCATGCTTTATAATGGGAGTGGATGGTAGCCCAAAATTTGAAGTCCAAAAAATTGCACCCATCCGTTATAAAAGAAGTCCAAACGGCTTCGGCGGGGTTAATAAAGGCCTTCTGAAGTGACGCGATGCGTTTGTGCTTAGAAAAATATCCATATTTACAACTTTATAAACCTTAATCTCTAGCTTCCTCTAACTGTCGTACGCTCGTTTCTTGAGAGAGTGGTATCCAGCGGATGGACTAGTTTATACATAACACATAATCTGCCAGAGATACATACAAATTAAGATTCCATGTACTACCATGTTTCAAACTGGCAACAATTCTATTGTTTTTTCTCTCTTTTTCCCCTTATTATTTTCTCATTTCATGTATAAATTTATAAATCAGCAATAATAATATATCTCATATTTCAAAAGTATCTCATTGAACTGTTGGATCTAGATTAGGGGTTGAGTTGTGGTTATGTCTGAAAAGTAAGAAGTACAGAACTATAATTACACTTAAATTACATAAAAAAAGGGGAAATTGTTTTGTCACAAAGCTTCATTAGGACTCTCCTGATTGGACCAACCTTGAGAACATCTACATTGTGTCTGAGTTCTTGAAGCTTTTTCATCCGATCCTGGATAATGTGCTGAACCTCTGTCTGAGTCGCCATTAAGACTTTCTATAATCACACACAAACATATAATACATGCAAAAAAGAAATTAATACTTTCATTTACTTACTCAGAAAATAATTATTTTTTTCAAAGAAATAATACTTTTATTTAATTTTAATTATATTTTAAAATATATTCACAATATTAATATTTTTACTGTATTTTTTATTTAATAAATGTGGATTTGGTGAGCATAAGAAACTTCTTTCAATAACATAAAAAAAATCGTATAAACTTCTGAACAGTATTATAAATGTATCCTAAATGATTCTGATAATATAATCTTTTGTTTAAGTGTCCAAACCTGTGACAGTCCACAGAGTTTAAGGCACAAGGCATAGAATAGGGCTAGTTTCAGCTGACTCTTTACTCTAGAATGTTTGTCAGGAGAGGTACATTTTTCAAAGTCCAAGCAAATCGTTGAAGATTTATCTTTAAAAAGCTATTGAACATTTCTACTCTTATTTCCAGGAAACAATTAATTACATTCCTTATGAAACACAAAATGTAAACATTATTTTGTGCCAGTTTGAGCAAGCTTTGGTCACTAAAATACTAAACCACTGTTTTAGTCAATGATCACTGCAATTTAAATAAATGTATAACTTCATAACATTTAAACAAGTTGTGACAACTTTCTCTGACTTGACGTTTATGAAAAAATATCATTATATGTTATTATTCTAATATATTATTATTCTAATTCAAGAAGTTATTGAACTAGATGTTTGAAATCACCATACAAAACACATTTTGGTACTTGAACTTATATGTTCTCAGATATGACCCCTGTGATAGTTTGCCCCAGTTCATTCACAACAATTATAATCTTATGTCTCACCTGTTTCTCTGTGCGTTCATCATCTGCGCTGACTATGTTGTGGCTGCGATGTTGTCTTACTGTACACAGCACACAGATGCACATCTGGTCTGAGCGGCAGAAAAGCTCTAAGCCTTTTTCATGCTGTGGGCAGATCTTCCAATCCAGGTGTCCCATCTCATCCACCAGTTTGTGCCATTTAAATGTGGCTGATTCGTAATGAGGTTTGATGTGTGTCTCACAGTAATGAGCCAGGCACATCAGACATGACTTCACTGCTTTGTTCCGCCGACCAGTACAGAAATCACACCGCCGGGGCGGTCGAGGCTCCGGGTTGCCTACGTGGGGCACATTACGTCTGAGTATGGGTCGAGGAGTGAAGGTCGCCTGACACTGTGGACAACTGTACACACCGAGGTGGTCAGAATAGATCTCCCAGTAGATCTTAATGCACTCCATGCAGAAGGTGTCTCCACACGGGACGGTGACGGGGTCTTGCTGGGTGTCTGTGCAGAGAGGGCAGGTGTAGTCGAGGTGAGCATGTCTACAAACACAGTAGTTTACATAGATGAGGCACATGTAACTGGCTTTTCTATTCCAGAAAAATCATTCAGAACACAATTTATTTTATGTTGGATAGTTGTTCCCACTGTTTTTGTGTCATTTCAGTTTTTTATTTATTTATTTTTAATTAGACATTATTTTATTTTTGTTTAGTTTGAGAAATGTTTTTACATTCGTATCCATCTTAGTTTTAGTATCCACCTTATTTTCAACATGGAATCTATTTCCTGTGAATGTATGATTCATTATCTGCTAAAGGTAAATACTGTAACTAGCAGAATAACAAAGTGTGGTAAGTGGTGAAACTATTTGCACTACAAACCAGTGTGTTTATGATTATGATAATAAATTAAAACAATATAACAAATACCAGTTTGCAACATCAAGCAGCATAAATGTCAATTTAAAAAAATATTTTTTTTTACAGATAAAACAACTGGTAGTGGATGACACTGTAAACCTTGCACATTAAAGTTAAAAATGGTACAGTACGTTAAACTAAGCTGGATATAGTAATAATATTGCTTCCCTGCGCATTCACAATGGTGTCCTTGCAGGCCCAGGGAGGGAACGGTAAAGGATGCTGAGCCGCCATCTGGATGAGCTGCCAGACCTGCACTTCAGAGAAAAGATACTCGTTCTTTGCACATTAATACACCCTTAATAGCAACTGAGCATTGTTTATATGCCACAGTCTTGTTGCTGACCATGCGCATACTTTTATGATGATATTCCATTCATCATCTTGAATATGCAGCAGCTACATACCTAATGCTCTTGTGTTCATATGGACCATAAACTTGGAAAAATGTTTCCAGTAGGCTACCTTGTTGAATCCATGTCACAAAGAAATCAGGCTGTTCTGTGGGCAACATGGGTCCAACACAGTTTTAGGAATGAGACCTTATAAAGTTAAAATTGCATATGTATACGTCATTTGTTAGTAAATGGATACATTTACTTTCAATACGGCATGAAAAGTACAATTTCAGTGTATTTTTGTATTAATAATCAAATTCCCAAACTTCTCCCACTGTTCTCAACGCATATACTACACAAATTTCTCTTGACATTTTTAGATTTAGTACTTTTTCCATTTGTCTCGTGTGAGGCTTGTGTGTTTGTGTGCAGACAATTATAAAGCTTTTTGCAGCTTGTAATCTATATCTTCAACAAGTAATAACTTATGAATGGATGTGTTTAATGATTGTGACCTTCAGGATTCATCTATCTTTAGGTTGTCAATTTTTCTAGCATACTGTAGAGGGAGCTCTTGTAGTTCATATAAAGCAAAGCTCTGTTTGCTAATCAAATGCTTATTATTGAGTCTATTTGCAGCACTGGTTTTAAATTGTTGCACTGCTGGATAAATATATGTATTATAAATAAATAAATTATCCATGTACACTAAGGTTAGAAGTTTGACTGAGGAAATCCTTGAAATGCTTATTCTTGCCATTAATAGACGTTTGTATCACCAGGACTTAGTTTGGACATATACAGATTTATATGTTCATATGTGAAGTTATGGTAGATAATATGTTGGCCTAATCTGGTAATTGCAATCATTGTTAATGCCATTACATTTCCAACTGGAATATGATGAAATTCCAATTATTCTTGTCCATGTACACTCTTAAAAATAAGGTTCCAAAAGTTTTTTGAACCATTGCGATGGAACCACTTGAGTTCCCCAAGGAACCTTTCCGTTAACAAGTTCTTAAAATAACCATGTTTTATAGTGTTGAAGAATATTTTAATAATCTGAATAAACCTTTTTTACTCTATAAAGTGTATAACTATAAACATTTTGTGTAATGGAAAGGTTCCATGAATGTTAAACTTTACTTATTTATTAACCTTTATTTAAGAGTGTAGACAGTCATTGTTCCTTTATTTGTGCTGTCAGCAATGGTGATCTGCTGTGAGTAGGTCTTAATCGATATGTGGTTGTGTAGTAAGTGATGAGTTGCTCAGAGACATTAGACAGAGGTGCCCTGAATCCATTAGAGCAAAAACTTTTAGAGCATCACAGAACAACAACGTGTGCGCATGTGTTTGGCTTCACTTTGTAACATCTGAACGCTGCTCCACATAGACTGATGGGAAAGGGTGTGGCAGCAGAGAGAGACAAAAACAAAGACAGGAGGAGGAGGAGGAAGGAGAGGGTTGAAAGTGAAGGACTACTGTAGTCAGCAAAGCAGAAAAGAGGACAAATAAAAGGGACAAGGAGGCAGAGAAAATCAAAAAGCGGCAAGCCAAGAGGGCATGTGGCAGAAAGAGAGAGAAGAGCGAGTGATGTCATCATTTGTGCTGGGCTGTGCTCTCTCCTCTCCTCTGTCTCGCGTCATTGTACACACATACACTTACCAGTGGCAGAGAGGAAGACAGAGAAACACACACCCACATTCAGCATCCTTTCAATAGCAGCTTAGCATCAGTATCCAGGACTGTCCACCTCACTGTCAGGTAGGCTGGATCTCACTCTTAATAACACACACCCATCCAGAAGTATCTGTTATACCTACAAGGCCAAACAGGGCTTTAAGCATGAGATATGGTTAGCATGTTTTTATAGTACCATTTTCAGATATAGTGCTCTGCACATTTTGTATGTCTCCCTTATTTAACACACCTGATTCAGATCATCAGCTCGTTAGGAGAGAGCTCTGTGAACTGAACTGAATGTGCCAGATAAGGGAGACATGCAGGACCAGGATTAAGATATGATATAGTGTACAAGTAGATGCATTATTTGAATATGTACAATAAGTGCAGACGGAATAAAGGAATGTAAGCCATATTACTTGCTTACCAGAGCCCTTTCATTTCTAATAATACAAGAGTTTCGCAATTTCAATTTAATCTATTTATATTTTATATGGATTTATGGATAAAAGACCCAACATTAGAGAGAGAGTGAGAGAGAGAGAGAGAGAGAGAGAGAGAGAGAGAGAGAGAGAGAGCGCGCACAGCTAAATATTATTTAGTAAAGGCAAAGTCTGCTTCCCAAGTATCCTTCAAATTCAGACACTGCCCAACGATGCTTTATGATGTGCAGCCAGGATATGCAGGCTTACTTCTGATTGACAAACAGCCACTGTATGACCTCTCAGTGCAAGTAAATCGATGGTTTCCTCAAAACAAAAAAAAAAAGAGAGAGAGAGAGAGAGAAAGAGAGAGAGAGAGAGAGAGAGAGAGAGAGAGAGAGAGCGCACAGCTGAAGCTAATTTAGTAAAGTGGACTTTATTAAATTAAGGCTTTTAGTGTGAGTAATGTACATTTCGTGTGTGGTAAATGAGCATGATATTTGTGAGCATGGAAGATGATGTAACAGTGTGGAAGAGTAACTCAGTGTTACCAGCACAAGAACATTACAGCAGCCTTCACTGTACATAACCATCAGTACATGACAATATTAATAAAGCAGTACAGCATTGAGTAAAAGAGTATCTATATATTTAAAACAAACTATTAATATATATATTAATATATTAATATATATTAAAAAAACAATACACAAAGTACACATATTTTCATTAAAATGCTAAGCAAGTTCATTATGTGGCATCTTTCAGTAGAAGATCTGGAATGTAACAAAAATAAGGATCTGTTATGGCTGCACATGAACAGGTGCACATAGATGTTACCATGTCAAAGATTTACAGCTGAAATTAAATTAAAAAAAATGTTAAATGAAAAACTTGAAAAAAATGTTGGCTTGGCAACTAACTGATGTAAAATCAGTACTAAAACTAAAACTGAAATACAAATAAAACTAAACAGAAATATTAAAAACTAAAAATTACAAAAGCAAAAAAATAAATAAAAGAATTAAAAAAAAAAAACACTAAATAAATGCTAATTCAAAATATTAATAAACACTATAATAGTATACAAATAATAGGCTAAATAATAGGCTACTAAAATAACTGGATCAATAAGAAGCCAGGGTTGGAAGGATCAGTTTTCTAATATTGCAGTAAAACATCATAAAATTGCATAATCAAACCTTAAAATATCTGTCTTCCCTTTTCTGTCTTTCTTTAAAATTCTTTCTTTCTCTAATGCTAGATCTGACAGGATGGCTGAAGGTTCAGGTGAGGTATCACTGGTAGATGTTGAGACGGCATTTCGTAAATTTGCAGTGCATGGAGACACCAAAGCAACAGGGAAGGAGATGAATGGGAAAAACTTTGTTAAGCTGTGCAAGGACTGCAAGGTCATCGATGGCAAAAGTGTCACCAGCACAGATGTGGACATCATCTTCAGCAAAGTCAAGTATGATTATTCTCACAGTGAACAGATTTTCTTTGAATGCTGTGCAGCACAATAGACATTACTGGGCCTAAGATTGTGCTGTTTTGTATCTGCTTATGTGTTTTAGGGTTAAATCAGCACGATCCATCACATTTGAGCAGTTCACTCAAGCCATGGTGGAGTTGGCTACAAAACGTTTTAAAGGGAAGAGCCAGGACGAGGCAGTACAGCTTCTCTACAGTCTTATTGCCGGCAAAGAACCCGCCAACGTTGGTGTCACTGTGAGTACTAGCCAATCAAAACACTCTGTCTTCATAGATTAAGCAATACAAATATACATTAACCATGGATAATCTCTTTCTCTCACAGAAAGTGGCAAAAGCCTCCGCTGTAGACAGGTTAACAGACACCAACAAGTACACTGGTTCTCATAAGGAGCGCTTTGAAGAGTCAGGAAAGGGAAAAGGCCGTGTGGGGAGGGAAGACATCCCTGATACCAGCGGATATGTTTCGGCATACAAAGGCCAAGGCTCATACGACAGCAAAGTAAAAGAGGATGAATGAGAGGAAGGGATAAAAGGAAAAGAATGCTTTATGCATGACATAATGACTGCATGTCTGAAGTCTTCCTGGTTTTATTTCAGCAGCTGGGCTGTGGCTTGCCTGCAAAAACAAACCCCTGGCTAAATGTGTCTTTATCATTTTTTAAACATGCGAGTAATTCACAGTTCATGATCTATAAATCATAAACGCCCTTTGGTGATGCTCGTGTTTGTTGTTTTCACACTGGTTCATACCACCAAGTTGCAACCTGTCTGTCTGTCTGTCTATACCTGCTAGCTACCTGAAAAACATCGACTTGAATCCCAGGCAAAACACATGCTGATAAGATACATACCTTGAATGCAAGCCATTTTAGACAAAAGCAGTGGCCAAATACATAAATTAGTGAGACATTCGACACTCAAAACAATTCACCATTAAAAAATAAGTGACAGCTTAGAGTTGACAGATGTGGGGTCATATACACTGGTGTGTCATCATGTTACTGATTTTTCATGTGGTAACAAGCTGATTTTTATGTCTTCGACCCATTTGCCTTTCAGAAATGTAATATATTATTTATATTTAAGACTAAATAAAACCAAACAATAACCCAAAAATTCAAGCTGTCATCATTTACTCATGCTCATGCCATTCCAAACCTGTGTGATTTTCTTTCTTCTGTGGAATATAGAAGATTTTTGAGAAAATGTCCTAGTGTTTTTTCTTTTTCACCAAACAGTTTGGTTTCCAGCATTCTTCAAAATATCTTCTTGATTCTGTGATGCACAGAAGTAAGTTCTACTGGTTTGAAATGGCATGAAGGTGGGTAAACGAAAGGATTTTCTTTTTTGTGTGAACTATCCCTTTAAGTGCTTCTTTCTCTCTGCTGGGGTTATTATTTTGCTGGCTAAATGAGCTTTATTGTGTGCTATTTGAGCTTTATGGCTTTGTTGCACTGAGATCTTTATCAGACTGTAAACACTGAACTGAGTCTACTCAAATAATGTAAAATAAAGAAATGTCAAGTGAGATTACTTGACTGAAATTACAGCACACATTATTGTGATTTTTTTTGCATCATCTCTTACTGTGTTGTGTTGTATTGTAGATAGAGGTGTGGTGTGTTTCTTTGAATAGCTGTTCTGGGACTTCAGTCAATAAGAAACAGAGATCCTTTCCTGGGAAACCACATGTCTGATCGCTTTAAAATCTTGTGTTCAGTTTCATCGAATTTGATGCGTGTCATTGTGTGGCGGTATAGTGTAAAGCTCTGTGGGGTTTTGTATTTCAGTGCATCTGAGGGAAATCACAGTCTTCACAAACACAAACCTGACTCTCCCTCCTTGAATACAGGAGGAGGAGTGCTGTCAGGATATAAAGCTGAACATAACACAGACTCCAATTTTCACTCACTTCCACTGAGACTCAAAAGGCAGAAACAGAAACAGCTGTGAAACATGAAAGGTGAGAAAATAATCACTGCTTCTGTAGAGAAATATTTATTATGACAGTAAAAGTCTAACAGACAAACTTGACAGATCACTGCACGTGTTAAAAGAAGTTGCTTGCTTTGTAATTCAAAAAGTTTTGAATAATATTTATTTTGGTAAAATTGTATTTTATGTTATTTATTTTTATTGGTTTAAATACATTTTAATTAGTACAATTAATTTATTATAAACTATTCTAAAACAAGTCCATTTGAAACTCACAGATGCTTCAGAAAGAGCAGATTATTCAAAAAAAAAAATCAATTTTAACAAAAACTACAAGAGATTTTTTCCAAAAATAATGTTTTTTACAGATTTTAAACAATAATTAACTTTAATACATTTTTATTTCATATTTAAAATGTTTACCATCTAATATTTTAATATATATATAGATAATTACCATATTACAATAAAATATTACAAAATATTATAT
>NW_015505394.1:982476-1015047 GCF_001515645.1 Sinocyclocheilus grahami | reverse complement strand
TATATACATATATATATATTGTTTATATTATGTTAGATATTAGCAGGCCCTGATGGAATCTGCAGACTTTTTTCCGATTTTGTTGGAAAAATTTGTGGAATCTTACAGAATCAATTTAAACCTAGTAAAATGTGTTTAGTAGAGCTGCGATTATGAGACTCTTATTGGTTGCCGAAAGAATGATTAAATTAGCTAACATAAACAAATGGGAAAACTGCAGACAGATTCCATGTGGGCCTAGTTAAGTGACAAATTTTAATACACTTGGTTACACTGGTCTGTTTTCATGAGCCATGGAGCGTAAACGAAACTGACTCTGTGCCGTACAGACTGTAACGGTATCATCAAAGTTCTGACAGAATGTGATTACCCTCTATGAATAATTTAATCAGGGCAAGGTGTTGTGCTGCTCTGTGTGTTGCCGCTGGTGCTGGGCCAGGAAAAGGACTTCAGCTGGGATGGACCAGGACAAACCCTTGCTCCAGATCCCATCAACCGTAAGTCTTTGCAAGTCTCCCTGAAAATCGTAATAATATGGAAATTTACAGCATTATGAAATACATCAAAATGTAAAGCTAGAAATCATGTGTGAATAATATCTTTATTGCGCTCTCACTAGCATGCCTGACTGACCAGAACTCATGTGGTTGTTGTGTGATGCAGAAGAAAAAATGGGAGTTAGAGCAATATTTAAACTCTAGTATGAATACATTGGAGGATTTGCTGGCCAGAGCACAAAACACACTGAGAAACATCAGAGGTAAACACACACACACACACACACACACACACAAATATGTGTGTATATGTATGTATGTATATATATATATATATATATATATATATATATATCTTTGAGCACATTACCTCAAGCTCAATGGACTTTATGGATCTTTATTCAATATAGAGGGGATGTTTATGTACTGTAACTCTAACTGGGGCAAAATAAAAGTATGAGAAGCTTTCGTTTCCTAGCACTTACAAACTAAACAGGCCAAAAAAAACACAAATTTGAGTAGTTTGAAATGAAAAGTTTTAAAACAGTAAAGAATAAAACATGTTGACTAGTAATAACTATATCTTATCTGTTAACTCCATCTAATCTGGCCTTATTTATTTTGTGTCATAATTTTTGTGTGTTTCATACACGTTACTCTTTAGACAACCGAGTGGCGTTTTCTGTGGGTCTAACTGACAGGAGACGTTGCATTGGTCCGTTGAGGACGGTGACAAATCTGGTCTATCAAAGCATCTTTATCAACATTGGAGAGGCCTATAACTCATCCACCGGTGTGTTCACGGTTCCACGGTCAGGCGTGTATAACCTGGCATTTACTGTTTTCAGCGATGCAGGCTCACCAGGCGCATCGCTGGCTGTTTGTGCCAGTATCAGGAAGAATGGTGTGGCTCTAACTGCACTTAGGGAGATTTATGGACAAGACCAGGAGGACCAGGCCACTGCCGTCCTGCTTGCGCAGCTCAGCGCAGGGGACCATATTACCATCGGTCTCCAGGCTGGCTGCTGGATCTGTGATGATCAGAATCACTATAACACATTTAGTGGTTTTCTGTTGTATGCTACAGAGTGAAGCACACACACACAGACTTTAAAATTATATTAGTGAGGAGCTCTTAGAGATGTAGTGGGTTTCATACAAAGATCATAAATTCTAAACCTAAATATCACACAAACCTGTTGACATTATTAGATTTGAAGCAAAACTTGATTTGGTAAATGTATCAGCATTTTTGTGAAAACCACTTTAAATGAAGTTGGTTTTCAACAGGTTTTACTATACTTTCTTTTTAAATGTTTGACACCGAACCGTATAAACAAACCTAGACACAAACACATATGGATTGTAAGATAATAGAATGTTGCAAAAGGCACAGATGTTGAACTAATATCAATAAAATGTTGACATGAAAAACTAAATTGTGTGGCCATTTAATCTCTTTCTCTTGTAGTATTTCATCTCTATTTTAAATGATTGTAAACTAAATTTAAAAATGTCTATTGTATTATATTATATATTATATAATAGAGTGGTGGCACAAACACATCTAGCAAAAGTAAAGATCAAAATACACACACAAAATATCCTAACTATTTAATTTAACTTTTTTACAATTAATAATGGACAATTCCAAAAAAAATACAAATAAAAATGAATAAAGTGTCATTGATGGAGTTTGGGTTCCTTGCCACTGTCACCTTTTGGCTTGCTCATGGGGATACATGATAATTTTGGCACTATTTTTGACTTAATAATCACGAGCCTATATTTACTTTTGTCTTTTTTTATGTCATTAAATTGGTTGGAGCATGAGAAACAAATGGCGAGAAAACAAAGTTTCCGTGCACCATACTCCATGTCTTATGAAGGTTTTCCATAGTTTAATGTGAGGTAGGCTACAGATGAGTATTAAAGTCGTTAAATTCAAGTTCTTCAACTCTTCCTGCCTGTCATCCTCCATTCAGCACTCTCAAACTACATGTTATGTTTGCTTATGACAGTCAAGACGATGACACACTCTCCAAGATGATTCAGTGTTCCTATTATTATATTTGATCTGTAGATAAAGATCAATGGTTTTGAATAAAAGGACTTTATCTTGCTGGAGTTTAGCGCTGTTTCTAAATCACGTTACTTTCTACCAGGTGTCTGTTAGATCACAACACTGAAGTAGAGAGGACTATGAAATGTTCTTCACGCGCACAGTAACTGAAATTTGAAACTGTTAAAAGAAAAGGCTCAAACTGTTGCACAGATGTAACAGGCTACACTATGCTTCCCTTTGTCCTTTGAACTGTTCTATGCCGAGCGCTGTGCACTGTGACTCCATGTCGCTTCAAGTACATCATTCTGCGCACGAGATGCGCATACGCACTTTGTTCCGCTCTGTATTGGAGCCTTTCATATTATAATACTTTTGAGCAATAAAAGATTATTAATAGCCTTTCTTGTTTTGTCCTATCTAAAATATGTTGCTGCCTCATTACTGTGCTGCACATTTAAAATAAATGTCTTTTACTTTTCTTGTATATAATTATAAATAGCCTATATTTACTTGTTTTTCATGCATGTATTTTACAAAAATACAAAGAGCAATGTGTAACATTTTACCAGATTGAATCCTACACTTATTCACTTTTATTTGTTCCCCACTAATGTTTTTTCACTAAATGTTTAGATTTTATAAAATGATTGTGCACTCATGATTTTTCTAGAGTAACTTTTGCTGCTGAATTATCCAGTTTATAACCTAGTTTATAATAGTATTTTGTCAAATATTATGATTATATATTTTTCTTTATAATGAAGTTGTCTATATTTAGTAGATTGTGTTTAACACACAAAAAATCTGTGTATCAGATCGGTATCAGTATTGGCCGATACTCAGAGTTTTTGGTATCGGATCGGATCGGTTCTGAACAAATGGTATCCGTCCGTGCACCCCTATTTTTAACCAAACTTTGTACAAAGATGATTCTCAACTATGTTATGAAAATTATAACAAAATTATTTGATATACTACTTTACTTTATGCAATATGTGCGTACAATATCCATAAATTGGTATTCCCATTCTATACAATGTATTTATACATTGCATCTAATTTGCATATGAATGTGTTCTTGGGGCAAACCATAATGAAAAAAGAAGTGTAATAATGGCAGTAATAACTTTGCAACGATTTCAGAAGAATGTCTAATATTTCATAGGAATATTGATCTATAATTTCTTTCCCTATTGACTTGCTGTGTCTCCCCAAAATGCTTGATTAACATGATGTTTGTCCTGGTGTCCTCTACAGAAGACGTGTATGAAAATTATGCCCTTTATATAATATAATATAATATAATATAATATAATATAACAAAAAAGTCATATAATTCTATATAGTATAAAAGTTTAAATAAATACATTTGTTTATTTTATATAACTAAACTAACACACAATATGCCAGTTACACTCATTTCATACTCCCATGTGATAATGGTGTGATTTGAGAAACATGAGTGATTTTTTATTTTTAATATTAAGCAGATGATACCTCTGAATTACATCACTGGGATGAACCATAATAAAAACCAAACCAAGAGCACAAGAACAAATCAATACTGACCCAATAAAATACGTCTTTTGATACACCTGATAATATCAGCCAGTTCTTCAAACAAAAACACATGTGCAACCAGAGCCAGCTGACCTACTGATACTCTTGTCCCTTTTTATCTGTTATCATCCAATTACAACACACAGACATTGAGGAGTTGGGTTCAGGGAGACATCTGAGAGTGCTTTGCACTTCCTTGGGATTTTACATCTGAGCAGCTATAGGATGTGTACACGGCACGCACACCTATACACACACACACACACACACACACACACACACACACACACACACACACACACACACACACACACACATATGATTTGCACTTCCTTGGGATTTTACATCTGAGCAGCTATAGGATGTGTACACGGCACGCACACCTATACACACACACACACACACACACACACACACACACACACACACACACACAGATGCACAATGATGATTGATAGCCATCAGGGTGGGACTGCCCTCTGTGCCTGCTGACATCAAAGCTAATGAAACCTATAATAAGCACCACCAATTAACACCACACAGTGAGTGAGAAGGACTTTTTCATAAATTCAAAGCTAGTTTGCGTGTTTAACAGGTGTTTTTGCCAGTGAGGAGAGTCAATGCTGTGACCTTAACAGAGGATATGAAGAAACCTACACGCAGCCAAAAACAACAAAGCTGGTTTGATTGGAGAAAAAGATTACATTTGGTCACAGAAAAGGTAAGTATTCAAAAGAACATGTGTTTACATGGAGAATGTTCCTTTGCAGGCTGGAAACAGCTGTTTCGTTTCTTAGCAAAAGCTTTCTCACAAAAATCACTGAAAGGGCAAGGATAAATTGTGTTGATGACAATGAAATAAACTGTACCAAACAATTACCATAAATGACTAAAAGTCTAGCAAGATTCTGAATATAACACTGCAAATAAATGCAAAGAAATGTATAACCATTTGTATAACCATTGATTTTGTGTTTGGAAATTCAGTCAAATCAGCTAATTAAAATGATAAAAATAGTTTCAGCTCAAGTGATCAGGACTTGCTTCCCTGAAGAGGTGAATTTTCTCTCTCAAACTGAGCTGTGAGCTCAAAGTTGTAACAACATAGCTGAAAGTTCTTTATATTAAAAGTTCAAGTACAATTTTTCAGTGTCAAAATACTTTCTCAGATCCTGGCTTAAAATGCAGAAAATGATACATGGAAGGCATTTGTAGATTGCTCAAACTGTTTGAACAGCCGACAGTAACATTGGCTCAACAAATGTCATGAGTTTTGGGCAGGACCAGTGGCATTTTCCAGGGCTCCCTAATCCAAATAAACAAACAAATAAATAAATATATTTTAAAAAAACTACCCCCATATTTTGATACTTTTCATCTACTTCATCGCAGACAGTTTTCTTTAGTTTTGCTTCCTAGAATGAATAGTAAATATGCATTGACACGATAAACAGCTGCAAACAATTCAGTGCACCATGGAAAAAAGGTTGGGAACCACTGCTATAGTATAGGCCTAGTATTAATATTTTACTATTAACATAGCATTATAGCACTTAATATTTTGAATTAGCTTTTATTTTTTTTATTTTAATTTGGTTTAAGTATTCTTGTTTATTTGTCACTTTTATGTATTTTTTTTTAATATCTCTATATAGCTTTAATTTATTTCAGTTTTAGTAGTTTTAGCTTAATTTCAATTAGATTTTTTTTCTAATTGAAAATATGTATATTTTATTTTTGGCTTTATTTAGGTTAAGAACCATTTTGGATAACAACAATAATAACAACAGCAACACCGATTAGAAATGTCTTTGTTTTTTTAAAAACCTTAAGAAATTATTCCATGTCTAGTAATATAGCACATTGCATCTGAGGGTTAAATACATTAATATATTTTTTAAATATGTTATTATTTAGAATAAATAAAGTAATTCACTAATAACATTTTAAAGAACAAATAACTGTTAAACAAATGTAGTAATTTGGTATATGATGAATATACCAAATGTGCATATCCTCTCTCACACATACACACGAATGTATAAAAATGCACACAATCAATCTGTGTGACTCATTTATGCATCTTCACGGCTCCTTGTGCGGGCGTCTTCTCCTTTAGCCTTACAGTGTGCTCTAACAAAGGATCTGAAGGACAGCGTTTGTACCAGCGGGTGGCACTAGTGAGACAGGGACGTTCTGAGGTCACTGCGTGGGAGGACAACAGGGAGGATGCAGAAGAAACCGCCACACAAATCCTGTTCGGTCTTTTAGAGCTGGAGAGCAGGTTTACGCACAGCTCATGTCTGGAAGAGAAATCTGTGGTGACATATGGGCCCGAAACATCTTTAGCGGATACTAACTTGATCCTACTGAGAGCTAAAACAAGCACTGCAGAGCTGCATACGCATTCAAACACACACACACACACACACAACACAAACACACAGGCAGTGATGTTATCATTATATGTTCAATAGAATAAACTAAGATTAGTGGAGAAAATCATTGTTATGGCCTCTGTTTAAGACAGACCTCTCTTCACTCGTAGAAATACTCTTATTAGCTGCAGGCTAATAATTATTTGATCCATGCTGAATAAAAGAAAAAAAAAGTACTGACCCCAAACTGAACAGTAGTATAGTAAAACCATCATTTGTGTGTGAATGAGAGAGAGGGGAACTCCACCCAGCTCCACTGTTATCTCATCTCACATCAGACCAGTGTATGACACAGCCCTGTAAGGCCTCTGCCACTGATCAATCTCAACAAGTGCAACAAGCTCAGCTTAGACCTCGCTTCAACAAGCTGGTTTTCAAGGTAACACAGTAAACATAGTAAAAATTACATGATTTCCAACATCAGACACTTGAAGCGCAGATGGCATGACCGCAGTTAATATGTCTATATCCATATTGAAACCATTTAGTTAATCCAACAATATATTTTCATGGGCCACGTACACACTGTAAAGGTTCAGGACAGCTGCATTTAAATAAAGGAGTGAATACCCTATATTACAGTTTTGTGTGTGTACGTAACAGAACTCACTCTTGAAATTGCAATGAGTGACATTGTTGTAAACATAGCGATGTTTCGGCAAATTTTTCGGGAGTTAGGACTGTTTCATGCTAACGCTTATAGTCCGAAAAGTTAATTGAGGAAAAACTTGACAGTACAGTCTGTAACATATAATATGTGGATGCACAATGAAAGAGCCTTTATGTAAACAGGTCGCGTGCTGAGTTCACCAAAACAATGACACTGACACAGCACATCTGCACATAGAAAAGTTAACCCGGAGTTTAGGAATGTACCGTGTGAAACGTTAGATTATGAATACCCAGGATTAATTATTAACTCTGGATAAACTATGAGCAGTGTGAAATGTAAAGCAAGACAACACAAGACTCTGGAACTTGGAATGAACCACATCAAGCGTGAAAAGCCCCATCAACATACCTATAAATATATTATACTTGGAACACAGTAAACTAAACTTGAGACAATATTTTTGTATAGAAACAAGTATAAAAGCAAAGGGAAGTGACTCAATTCTGTGTTACTATGGAAGCAGAGGTTAGATCATGACATCAGTACAGCTCAGCTCAGCTCACTTTGTCCAGTCATGGCATGTCAGGAGTGGTATGCATGTCTGACATTCTCTCTATCTCTCACTTCTGTCACATTTACTGTCCCAGTTTCCCTGTCCCGTTTCATTTTGCATTCGGTTGTCTGTGACTTCCTGTTTCAGCAAACCTTCTAATCAGCAGCCCCATAGAAAATTGCCAAGATATTCTCTCATTCTTGCCCGTATCATTCCTCTCGGCCTCTTCCCACTGCTCTGGGCGGAGTGAAGGGGAAGGCATGTGAAGAAATTCCTCGCTCTGTCCAGACCGCTTCTTTTCCCTCTCCCAAATAAGGACGCACATTGCAATACAGGAAAAGGAGAGAGGAAGGGAGGGGCAGAAATGGTGTAGAGAGAGATTTCGAAAAAAGTCATGACCTTTTATGGATGTGGTTACCTCCTCTTTTTCCTTTCTTGCTCTGTCCTTCACTCCCTCTTTCTCATGCTTGGTCTCACTCTTGCTGAAGTCATTTCCATGAGGGTGGCACTCCCTGAGTTTGGACCCTAAACTCTTATCATAAAAGGGAAGAGACTCTCTTTCACATAGACACACACACACAGTTGTGTGCATTACAGAATACACATTTTCATATCAAGACTACTGAGCAGGGTTTCAACACATAAACTGGTAAGTACTGTACATATAAACCTACATTTTGCTAAGTTAACATGATTTTGAACATAAATATGTAATACATGCCAAGACCAAGAGAGGACAGTGAGCAAGTTAGAAAGAATGACAGACTGAGAGAGTTTTAGCATTAGAGATGTTATTTAGTGGTACAAACTGACTATACCAGTGAATGACATATGAATGAAGAACTCTTATAATTTAGATCATTCTTCAGAGTACTGTTGAATGCCTCTGCCTGTTTTTACATGCTCTGTCTCTATAAAAAAGTTTTTATTGGCAGTAGCTGTTCTCCATGTCATTTGTCTTTGTCTTACACACAAACAAACACACTAAAGTGCACAGTTAACACACTGAAACTGCATACTCCAAAACAGAAAATCTGGCTGCATGACGCACATGTTTTTCCCCTTCAAATGAGGGTTGTTCTTTATACTCCCCTCTCCCTCTCCCTCTCTCTCTTGCTCTCTCTCTCTCTCGAAATTCAAGTGAGAGTATAAGATCTCTGTAAAAATGATTTTGGTTCTGAACTGAAACCAGCTCCTCTAAATGTCTCTGGTTTCCTGTGTTTGAGGACTGAATGTTAGTGGTTAAAGCTCAGTTGACTATTTGATTCTCGGGTTTGATAAACCATAACAAATTTGAATATCACAAAGTCATTCTTAATTATTTCTTTCCATTTACTATATCAAAAGTGTTTGCTTACATACCATATCTCATTCTTACAGGATATTACTAAGAGCTGAAGAGGGAGTCTTACTGTAGCCATGATTTTGAGCCTGAAGCCAAACAGCAGATAAGATGAAAGATTGTTACATAATTTGAGATATGAGACCCCAGGTGTGATCAAATGTTTGTGTGTATATTTGATCTACTGCTTACAAATAAAAGAAATCCTCACCGGATGTGAACTAATTGGACTGTAAAATGCACAGACAGACACACACAAACACCCCTCACCTCCTCTACAAACATGGGCACGGCAGGTTGTAACTTGTCTTTTTGCATATATCACCCATAGCAGTGTGAGTTTAGTGATTTACAGGGACAAGGATGTGTACTTGTGCATGAAAGCTTTGTGAATGTCTGATATTATAACAGTTTCATAGCTGTGGAATCTGAGTGCAATAAACTGCAAACAATAGGAAACAGCAAGAAAATTGAAGAAAGAGTGTATGCTCTATACGTTTGGATGTTGCAAAAGAGTCACAAATTCTGACTCTTGACTGATTAGCAAACAGGCCATAGTTTTCTTTAGATGACTTTGGGGTTGGACTTTGACAAATTTATCTTTTGAGTTTTACCTTGTCTCTCTGATTCTATCTGTGTAAATTTGCCTATACTGTTGTCTTTGCATTTTAGTTCTTGACGTGGTGCCTGAAACAGTAATGAATTCAAATGAAGGCCTGATAAATCCAATACGGCCTAACAGCAGTTTGAAATGTGATAAGAACATGTTGACACAAAAGCAGGTTTCAGCATTTCTGACACTCAGTGGTCAGCAGTTTCTGATTACGATCTGAGATGTCTGTCTTTGCCAGTTCAGAGGTTGTGTTGTGTTGTCAGTGATTAAGGTTGCTCTGTTAAAGACTACACACTACAGTGAATGCAGGTTATTACCAGAGTGCATCAATATTTGCATTGAAACTTTGCATTACTGTCAAGAATGGAATTTTCATGGCAGTCACAGTTAGATACTCCTTACTTAGCTAAATCCTCTGACTACACAAATTCAGGCTTTTTAACAGTAAAACCAAACCTGCCTGAACAGATCATACGATATCATAGCAGCTTAAAACAAAAAGAGCACAACTGCTTATTCTTGCTCAGGTTTGGTCCAGTAATAACATAATTGGAAAAAGTGAAACTAAACTCAAATGTAGTTTAATGTATTGTAAAATGTAGTTTTTTTATAAAATAAAAATGGAATTTTAATTTATGATACAGAATACTATATATGTTGTAAATTTTTACAACCCTCCTGCATTAAACATGAAAATGGCACTACATAATTCTAGCAATAACACTAGATGTCCTTGAGAAATTAAATGCCAATATTTAAATGATATCAGCTAACACAATTCTAAAACTACAATTGAATTAAACTATAAAACTGAACTAAAACTAATTCACAAAGTGTAAACGAATGAAAAATAAAATGACTGTGTATGCGTGTTTTCTCAGTCAAAATGGCAAATAAAGGTCCATCCTATGGTCTGAGTCGTGAGGTGCAGAGTAAAATTGACAAGAAGTACGATCCAGAGCTGGAGGAGCGGCTGGTGCACTGGATCATCGCTCAGTGTGGGGATTCTGTAGGAAACCCTCAACCTGGAAAACAAGGCTTCCAGCAATGGCTTAAGGATGGATGTGTAAGCCACCACTTCCATTAAAGTCTTTGTAACACAACACAATCCTTTCATCATTTTAATCATCTCTTTTTCTGTTCTCTCGTTGTAGATTTTATGTGAGCTGATTAACAGTCTCTATAAGGATTCAAAGCCTGTGAAAAAGATCCAAAGTTCTCCAATGGCTTTTAAACAGATGGAGCAGATCTCTCAGTTCCTTGGTGCTGCCGAACGCTATGGGGTCACCAAGTCTGACATGTTTCAAACAGTTGACCTGTGGGAGGGTGAGTGCCTGTTTTCACATGCGATCTTAGTGGATTTAGAGCATAGAAAATGGTCAACTTGACATGTCTCTTGCCTTGATTCATCTGTCTAAATTATGCCATTAAAAACAGAACTGGCATATAACAGTGTTATTTTAGCATTATTTATAAACTATTATAGAATGTATCATTATTTTGAATCAGTTTTTGTATGGGTGTTTGTGTATGGGTAGGTAAGGACCTTGCTGCTGTGCAAATGACACTGCTGTCTTTGGGGAGTCTGGCTGTTACTACGGATGATGGCTGTTACCACGGTGACCCTAGCTGGTTCCACAAGTGAGTGTTGTTGTGGTTTCCTCTTCCTGTTCGCAAAATGAACCCGTGTTCTGACAAATAATGCTACCTATCAGATTATGCTACCAACACTGTATTTATCCTACTGTAAGGGTAGGTTTAGGGTTGGGGTAGGTGTACATGTTAATAAATCCTCACACCTTATTAATATCATGCTGGAAGCAAAATCTGATAGGTAGCACTTTTCGCTATCGAATTATGCTACCATCTGTTTTAATGGGAGGTAGCAAAATCTGACAGGGTAGCACAAATCGTCAGAACACCGGCTGCCACAGCGACCAAATAACAAAAACAAGCCACTGCACTGACCGTTTTGCAGTTGTGGCTTACTGTCATAGCAACATGATTACAAACACTTATTGGCCAGACATTTTTAATGTGTCCAGCATGGAATCAGCAAACACAGATAAGTGTGTGTCTCATAGACATATGCTATTATTAATATTACAAAAGAGACAGTAGAGAGAGACAGTAGCTGCGTCCCATATGACGCACTATACACTATTAGGGTGACCATACGTGGCATTTTTCCAGGACGCGTCCTTGCCAGGATTTGTTTTGGCTTCGTTTTCCTGTTTTCATGCTTGCTGAAGGTCGAAAAGTAGTTTGACCAATAACATGCAGGCATTGTACATAATGGACCAATCATGGTGTGTGTGAGAAGGTGGGATCTACGGTCAAAGCGATGCAATTACGCGTACATATTAGGTGTGTTCGACTTAAAAGCAGCGCGGCTCAGATCGATCAGTGTTTGACATCAAAGTACCTCGAGAGCATTTTGAAAGCATAAGGAACCGTCTGTATGGTATTTTGATGGCATACACAGATCGGTCTGCACACGCAAACAAAGCCAAAACCTACATATTTTAGGCAATATAGAAATCCTGGCCAGGACGCGTCCGGGGAAAATGGCACTTATGGTCACCCTATACACTATGCACTATGCTCAATCATGTAGTGTATGAATTATATAAGCTTATTTTGTCATTAATAATCGGAGTCTTCCGATCCCTTCCCCTTTGCTACGTAATTAAAGTTGCGACAGTTGAGTGCATGAAGTGTCCAACATTCCACACTTCGTTTTTCGGTTATTTAAGTGCATCATCCGGGTATTTAAAGTGCACTTTTTCTTTTTGGAATTTTCAGTGTGAACACACTACTCACACTATTTATACTACAAAACGTCATAGAATAGTTTATAGAATGCAGTCATAGAATGCAGTTTCTTTGATAGCTAAAGGTCTCACCTGGTTGCCCATTGACAGCAACATTGCTCAAAAAGTTGCCCTGTGTATATCACCTTAAGGGTGAAAGTTGCTTGAAAACAAGAGTACACTGTTGTTCAAAAGTTTGGGGGTCTGTAAGATTTTTTTTTGTAAGTCTGTAAGTCTCTTCTCACCAAGGCTGTATTAATTTGATAAAAAATACAGTAAACAGTTTTCAGGCTTCAGTGTCACATGATCCTTCAGAAATCATTCTAATATGCTGATTTGCTGCTCAAGAAACATTTCTTCTTATTATTATCAATGTTTGAAATATTTTATGTAATATTTTAGTGGAAACTGATACATTTTATTTCTCAGGATTATTTGATGAATACAAAAAAAAAATGTTTTATATAAAAAAAATATTTACTTTACTTTTACTTAATGTCTTTTTTAATGACTTTTACTTTTGAACAATTTAATGCGTAACTGTTCAACAAAAGTATTGAAGTATTAAAGAAAAGTAATTTCTTTAAAAAAAAAAATTTACTGACCCCAAACATTTTATCAGTAGAATATTTGTTTACGGAGTTATTTGTTCTGATCTTTACATCAGGAAATCCCAGGAGAACAAGAGGGAGTTCACTGAGGAGCAGCTGAAAGAAGGTCAGAATGTAATCGGCCTACAGATGGGTACTAACAAAGGGGCATCGCAGGCGGGCACGACTGGTTACGGTCGACCTCGGCAGATCTTGAACAACAAATAAAGGCCTGAAGATCCGTGATCTGTCCTTCTCAGCCCTTCAGCAGGGTGGACCAGATGTAGAGCCTCACTTAAACCTTCAGCAAACCCCAGCTGGACAATAACAATGAACAGAACACACAGTGCTTAAGCCAAAGTTTACAAATTCATTGTATCATTTCAAACTAAAACTGCTCTAGGTCTTTGCTTCAGAAAGCAACTATTCCCTACACATGAGCTGGTATCCTGTACATTCCATTAGAATTTCATTAGTCTGCCGTAAATTCTACTAGGGTGCAGACGGACATACATTCCATTATTCGATTTCATCCATTCCAGAGAAACGCATTCTGCTGCATTCCATGGGAACAAAATGCCTATAAGGTGAATTTGGCCTTGTACAGTCAGGTATTGTCTTGTCTTGTGTTTCTGTGGATCCAATTTATATTCTCCACTCAATATTCATTTACTGATCTAAAATCAATATGAATCTAGGGCATTACATCAATATGCTTATACATTGTACATGAGTAACTAATAATTGATTTTGCTAATAAAATTCATTTAAATTTTGAAATCTCATTGTGTTCAGCTGTGCTCCAGCCTTTGCTTATTCTCTGCCACCGAGTGTTGTGTAACAGTGCTGGCAGTTACAGATGCCAGATAACAGCTTTTCTCTCACCCTTCTGACCTCAACATATTTCTCACTTCATCTCTTTATCCATTGTGTGCTTTCTGCTTTTGATGACAAAGATTATGTTTTAGGTGTGAAAGAAAGAAAACAGAATTGAGAAGAAGAAAAAGAGGGAGTGAGAGAGAAGCAGATCTTATATCCCCTCCCCTTCCTTCCTTCTCTACATCCTGCCTTCACACTTCCTTTCTGGTCTGTACATTACATGATTTAACATATGTCTCTAGTGGCTCAACAAATAACCAGAATTACATGAGAAATTCCAGTGACACTCATTTTAAAACAAGAACAACAAGAACAACAGCCAGAACAACAAACCACAGCCTAGAAAGTAACATAATAGGAACTGTTTATGTTTATTATTACAGCAATGTTTATTATTTTTGTGGTTTTGAAGCTTAATCAACCTCAATAAAAATTATTTTTTCATGCAATTTACTTATGACCACTGTGAAAATGAGGATTCCTTAAGATTCATGTGGTTAGGGTCACATTATCTGTCCTGTGCTGCCCCCTGCTGTTATACTCAACAGACAGCAACATTCCCCATACCACCTATCTAAACCAGTCTCGAAAAATTGATTGACTAATAAGAATTACTGGTCAGAGGAGGAGCTTTCATCATGGTTTGTAAAGTCACCAACAAAGGGTGCTGTAGCCCTTTGCTGAAAATCGATGAAGAATAAACATTTTGTTGAACTACCATTAAATCATCAACTAAATACACACTTACTGGGCTGGTGACATTTATATACGATTGTTGATTATTTACCTGGATATTGTAATCGTGATTATTAATGGTAATTAGTATAATTTACGTTAAAATACATGTGTGGTCCATCTGCATATGCTTTATGTAGAGCAGACTGCACATCCAGAAGGAGTACATTAGTATGCATCAGTAAATCAATAAGTGTATTCACATTTTGAATAAATTATGCACAGTGCTAACACAGAATATACACTTTATAGCCAAAAGTACACAAACCGGCGGCGGTCTAGAGTGAACAGAGGCCGGGCGCTAGAGTGAGGAACGGCCGGTGGGCTTGAGAACGGCCCGGCCGGCGGATTCGACGAATGAGCGTCCGGAGGGCTTGCGGCAACCATGTGACAACCCCGGGCTGTACTCGGTGAAAGCCGATCCGGCGATCCACAGCGCGAAGTTTAAGTATTTCCTCAGCAACCAACACGGATCAGCTCCAGGCATGACGAAGCTATAGCGTCCTCTTTTGGAAGACCAAACAAAATAGTTTCGCTTTCACAATGAAAAAAAAAACATTTCACACGCTTTTCACACATGGCGGCAGCGGCAACAATACTACAGCGAGAATAAAAATTACGCCTTCTTTCTTTGCGTGAACATTTGGGCGGCGTTATGCAAATCTTCCAACATCATGATGTAGAAATGTGGGGGAGTGTTAGAACGAGCCGTTTTAGGTAGGTGTGGCTGACTCTTAACTTTTATAAAGAATAACCTGTCACAAACTAGTACTACAAAGCGAATATTCTTGATTCTTGAAGATTCCTGATGCAGGGTTGTCAAGTCTGAATTGTGCTACTTTTAAACTCTTGACATGGGTTGATTTTCCCCCGTCGGTTAAAGGTTTGAAATGTTGCATAAATTACATTTGACTGAAATGCTTGTATTGAAACATTTTGCATTCAACCTATGATAAAACTGTGCTAGATGATTCGTCTTGTGAAGGAGGGCCACTGGTAGGAAGCTTTTTAGCTGTGATTATGATCAATAGCCTATGCATAGCAGTAACTATAAAATATGTATTTTCATAAGCGGGGGAAGTGGGGGTGCTGAGGGTTTTTTTCTGTGGGCAACTGTTTAACTGTTGAGAATTTTTTTTTAAATCGGAGTGTCTATTTATACTAAGTGCAAATAGCCCGCCTTGTTGGCAGAGGCTATTTACACTAACTCCACCCACCAACGTGTGATTGGGCTAGTCAACATTACAAAAGACGGTCATTAATCGACAGATTTAGTGGCGTAGATGGTAAAGCATGTGTCATAGGTGTACTCCTTTTGACGCGATCGACCCGGTCCGAATTTGCCTTTTGGCGAACTTTTTTTCTCCCTTTTCAAATTTCAAATCACATCAGAAAAGCATTTATTTTTAATAAAAATTAAGGAAATAATCCAACGCTAAACTGCCTCCTTGTCATTTTTGACTTATATCAAAAAACAGAGCAATACCTAAAAGCTGCTATGTGACAAGGTGTACAGTAAACAAGAAAAAAAATAAAAAAACAGAACTACGTTTTTATAAGCTGTCAACCAAAAAAATAAAAAAAAACGAGCGTTTAGGACACAAAAGTAGAGCGCAACTTGTCATATTACTCTGCGCCCACTGGAGGGAAACGTAATGGATGACAAGACCATTCATTATTTTTAACCATGTCAAAGGATTACTTCACCACCCTATGTGAATCTGAGAGGAGATATATTAAGAAACTAAATGTTATTGGTCTATGTCATTGCCCCTTTTCCAAACCTTCCTTTTGTTTGAGAAATGATCCAACTGAACGGCCCAACATGAAATACCCAGACATCTACAACTATTTGTGTCCTAAACGCTCATTTTTTGGGGGTCGACAGCTTATAAAAACGTAGTTCTGGGTTTCATAGCTTGTTTACTGTACACCTTGTCACATAGCAGCTTTTAGGCATTGCTCTGTTTTTTGTTAAAAGTCAGAAATTACAAGGAGGCAGCTTCCCGCAATACAAAGTCAATGGAGAGCGTTGGATTGTCATGTCTCAGAAAATGTGTATTTTTTGTTTGTAATTTCATAGTTGTAATACCATAACGTGAAAGCGCCGCTTTTCTATCGCGAATGTGCCGAATCTACTGATGTAATTACAAACGCTAATGATAGAGAAGGGGAGGGGGAGGCCGGTGTGCACTGAGCTCTCGTGCCTCCGTTGGTAAAAAAAATGAGCCAATCACCGTCGAGTGTTCACTTTCAGCGCTGAGGAGTGTTGAGAAAAGAAACCTCTTAGAGGAGGCTAGCCTCCCTTCTCACAGAGACGTAAATTACGTGATATTAGTTTGAACGTCTGCCGCAGTGCTGATAATGTACCAAGTACTTATGATGAGTAGCGATATTGAATATTTGATTGGCAACAGATTTACCAAGCTGTCATTCAAACAGTATATATACAAATTTAAAAAAGGGAAAACAGCCTAAGCTGGATATAGGCTACAGCAGTCGGCTTTGGCGCAACATGCAGCTCTCTTTTAATACAGACCTTTAAGAAGGGATGGATGTTTGCTTCAAGTGATAGGCCAGGTAAGTGAAGAAGTTATATTATCTTGCTGTATGTATGTCGTTTTCTTTACGTTTTCTGACTAAAAGCAAACAAAAAAGCCATTTTAAAGTGGTTAAGGGATCCCAGACCTATACATTTACTGTGCCTCCTCTATTTTAAAACCCACGAGCCGCCACTGATCCAGAGCGGTATTCGAGGCTTAGTGTATCCCATCATGCATCAAGTTGTGGAAATAAATCGTGAGACTTTTTGCCGAGATCTCGTGAGAGGTCAAGGAAACCTTTCCAATGTATGTGAAATATGAATAATAATGAGATATTACATATAATTTGGTAGTAAAACAAAGAGTTGCATGTTTAATTAGAAGTGCTCTAGAAGCACCACGAAATTAAATTGTGTCATCTGTTACTGAACAGACATTTAGATGTTGATTTTAAAATGCAAAGTATTGAAAATAAAAATAAAGCTCTGTAAACACTTGCATTTTTACAACACTATAAGTGTGTACCATCAGTGTGGGTATTTGGACAAGGCAATAGCCTATCGCCCTCCGAAGGGCACTTCGGAGTGAAAACAATAATGGCCGCCATATTGAAGGGTCGTTCCAAACCGAAGTGCTCAAAACTGGCCACTTCAAAGGGCCCTTCGGAATGAAGGATTTCGAAGGGTACA
Organism: Sinocyclocheilus grahami; assembly: GCF_001515645.1. Classification (NCBI taxonomy): domain Eukaryota; kingdom Metazoa; phylum Chordata; class Actinopteri; order Cypriniformes; family Cyprinidae; genus Sinocyclocheilus; species Sinocyclocheilus grahami. Next base: position 997,117 of record NW_015505394.1, on the reverse strand, counting down.
ACTGATGGAAACTTCGGGCTCCCATGATCCTTTGCGCAGATTCTTTGCATGATGACGGCACCTCCGTGTGGGCACGTGATGATGATGATGCAGAAGGGCACTTCAAGGAACAGTTGTTTGGTCCCCTACACCCTTCAACCCTTCGAAGTTCTCACTCCGGAAGGTAAACCCTTTGAAGGGATTAGGGCATAGGGATGAGCCCTTCCGAATGGAATGCAGGGACAACAGAAACCGGGACTTCTAACGGCAGCTGCAGTGACACGATGACTTTAAAGATTAGAGATTGGCTCTTTTACTCAGAAGGTAGAGCAACCTTGAGTGTTGCATTTTTCCTCCATTCACAACTATACGAGTGACACGTCTTGGGTACTCTATAGTCTTGTTTTAATTGACCAGGACAGTTATCAATAATCCATTTATTATGATCTCATGGAAATGCTAACAGCTCCATATAGCTGAGTGGCCTACTGGAAAGACAATGATCCAGAGGTCATCAGCAGCCCTATATTGTGGTGGTGCAAGTTAGCTTAAGCAATTTCACTCTTTTTTTTTGGTCAGCTTGTGATATGTGTGTCGCTGTAATGGTGGAATGTAAATTTTCATCAGAAGCTTCCTTACAGAGACAGCTTCTGAGTTCTCCCGGGTCCTTGGGGTCGCTTGGAGAATTACTTCTTGGGTTTACTGGAAGAGAAGATACATCCAAAGAAAGTTTTGCTTGTAGAATTCACAATTTTTGCAATTTAGGGTTAAATAGTGATAGTAGTGATAGATAGTCTTTAATTTATTGCACACAACTCTCAAGAGTTTGATTGTGTGACTCTTGGGAGATGCCGTAGCAATATCATTACTGAGGTTCTTCAGAAGCGGTGTCTTGCATTGTTTGGGATATGGCATTCTGGAAGTACCTCTACTACAGGATATGACCAGTGCATGCATCATCTTCAGCAATCTAGTCTGCATTCATTTTTTAGTGTTGAGCTCATCAAATCATATTGGTGGTCAAGGTTGATGTGCAGCTTTACTTGGAAATGACTTGTTCATGTTCATTTTCCTTATTCCAGTGAATACTATAGCTCTAGGTGATTATCAAGGTTGATGTTGTGAGATTGCTGAATAGAGGATTACAGTATGAATGATCTTTATCTGTTCAAGACAACTTGGTGTTTAAAAACTGAGGAGGGTGTACTTTACTGCTTCACTGATAATGTTAACTGCTATCAGTCAATTTAAATTCCATACTTAAAACAAATATGACTGTTAACTACAGTACACTACACACACAAACCCTTAGTTATCTGAAAAAAAACTTTAAAAACTGAGGAGGGTGTACTTTACTGCTTCACTGATAATGTTAACTGCTATCAGTCAATTTAAATTCCATACTTAAAACAAATATGACTGTTAACTACAGTACACTACACACACAAACCCTTAGTTATCTGAAACTGCCTTATAAGATGAATTCAATGACTCTATACTTGCTTGGGTTGTAATAACAACACAAATAGGCTATTGTACAAGATTTATTTATTTATATGTATGTACAATTTTACAATTTAAACTTAGATACAAAAACAGGATGAATTTGGATCAATTGGAGCATTTTGACTTCATATCAAAATCAATAAGTGACCCAACTTGAATTCAATAGGATTCAAAACACTCTAACAAAGAGATATTTAGGCTATTACATTCTGCTGAACACTGTAAAAATAATTTTTGAAGTTGTAAATAAAACAAAGTTTTATTCAAATTATTGAAGTATCACAGTATGTAAGAAAATACTATTTCACTCTTACTACTTTTAATGTTTAATTCAATGTTAGAAAATTTCCATTCCATTTACTTTTATTATTATTATTATTATATATATATTGTGTTTTGAAAACCACATTCTCAGATCACAAATTATATGGTGCAAACGAAATGACATACGGGTTTGTATTGACATGAGGGTAGTTTTCATTTTTGGGAGCACTATCCCTTTAACGACTTCTTATTTCTAGGCAAGCTGAGTCATAAAGTGAGCAGGGTGTGGATACCACACTAGGATCCATCAACATTAAATCTGTAGGGTAAAAAAAGTAAGTTGGTTTACTATTGGAGGACTGTGGCTTGACAACATGTGAATGTAGAACGTTATCAAAATAACACTGCTTGTTGCCTGAGCAATAATTCTATGAAAACAGTGACTCCCCGTTTCATGGAGGTAATGCAGTGCGTCATTTGTACTATACTGTGTCATGATGACCCACCCAAACATCACCATTCCAGTCACGATACATACGCACCAGGTCTAGTCAGCACAGGAAGTGATGATGACCACCATGGGGGCTTTGATGTTCTGATTAGGAACTGAACAAGAATGCTAATGTGTTTTGTAACTGCTTATCTGTGCACAGTGGTGGGTGTTTTACAGACTTCTTGTTGATTGTATCTATTGCAAAGACGTACACAAACAGATTATAAATTCAAGAAAAAAATTTATTTTAATAATGTATTTAAAAGTTTGCACTTTTTTCCAAAGTGTATGAATACTCTTTACTCCTGATTTCTTCATTATGTAATCAGCAGTAAAATAAACTCAAATACTGAAAGTCATACATCCAAGTGAAACCGCAAAAAAGCTGATAGAAAAATAAATCTGACAAGATCATTGGCGTTTGAAAAATCATTAATTAAATTGGCAAGATCATTGGCATTTGAAAAAAATCTATGAGTAACTTTAAGTGACACATGATATGCGTGTAAACACATCACATAGTAGTACAGCGGCTTGGTAAACAAAGTAGTACATACATTAAGGTCAGTGCCGTGGTTCAGTTAGGTCTCCACATATCTATTTCACAAGATTACTGGTTCTATCAGCGCTAATTTTTAAATGCACTAAGGGTGTTGAAGTCTCACTTCTCAGGTTTGTTTCTCTTGAATAGTGTGCTTTTACTGCAGTTTAGAACTGCTAAAACGGTAGTTCAGCGTAGCAGGTCATAGGGAGCATCACTTGAAAATAGGGCTGAGGATAGTGGGCATGGTCTTGTTGACCTTCTCCTTGTATAAAGTATAGAGGGCATCCTTTTTGTTGATTTTTTTTATGCAACTGTGGGAACAGGAATAAACATCAAAGAATCTGTAAATGCATCTGTTTATTTATAAATCTATTGGCCATATACTTACATCTTCTTTAATATCCATAATGAAAGACAAAGGATGCCAATGCCAATGACCAGCAGGCCCACCAGACTGAGATATTTCCATGCTGGGATGTATCGAGTTTCCTTATCTACTGATGGTGACAGGAGGAAAAAGTTATAAATGATCAAAACTAACATTCAAAATTTAAAATGGAAAGGACTGTTTACAATATAAGGATGATTTCTTAGGCTGTGTTAACCATACGAATTTTCAAGAGCACGTTAACTATCTTTAAATATTCATAAACACATGTCAATTATAAATGTTTCGGAAGATCAGAATGACTGAAAACTCTTAAATCGGTAGCTCTAACCTGTACACTTTGTTTGGCTCCAGTCACTCCAAATTCCTCCATCAGCGCAGTACATGTTCACCTTTGATCTGATTCGAAAGCAAGTTTTCTGACTGTCTACCCCTCTCAGAAGGCCATAAGACGTGTCCACTAAATTCTGAAAAACCATCCTTTCCTAAAGGGGAAAAATAAAGACAACATGGGTGCTTTTGACAGACTGAATTCCTGCTCTTTTTGATGTTTGTATTGGCACACTACCTAAAGCAAATCTTGGTTTAACAGTGCATGCCAAGATTCAGAATGAAATACAAGTGAATGGCAGTTGTTCATGTAGACACGTGTTGTTTACAAATGACTGGATGTTACAAAGCTATAAAAAACTTTGTCATCAGTGTTCCCCAGTCCGTCTCCTGAAGGCATTTTGGATGTTTCCCTTATCTAATATGTCTGATTCTTATCAGCCCATTAGTACTCTATAATCAGAATTGCATGTGTAAAATGTGAGGCACCTAAAATATGCAGCAACAAAAAGGGTTTGCAAAATAGAGCTGAGGACAATGTTTATTTTTCACTGTGACATTTATTTTTGATTTTAATCATCTAACTGCACTGGACAGAAGAAATAAAGATTAAAATACCTGCTTTTCTTTGCCATTTTCCATCGCAGTGCTGCTTTCCACTTCATATTCCAAGCAGTGTTCTGGCACCCGACCACTAGGTGGTGACCAATCTAACTTCAAACCTCCAGCAGTCTCCGAGACATGCACAGAGGAGACCACTGCTGGTTTTACTGCCCAGAGAAAGAAAGTGAGAAGAAAATGAGGAATACGTTCTTTAAATGCACTTTACTATTGAGTCAGACCAGGTGCTTATTCTGTATATGTCCCTAGTTAGCCAAGTTTGCAGTTTCTAGACTTATTGTGAGAGATTTATTCTGACAAGTATAAAGCAGTTTGTAGTTACCATGGTTTTGGACCTCAACAGAAAAGTAGGCCGTTCTCAGACTTCCTGCTGGAGAGGATCCATTTACACATAAATTAAAATTGGAGAACTCCAAGAGTGATTCTCGAGGAAACCTGCATCCCCTTCGACCCTCAGGTAATACGATGTATTCTGGACATTCCTTTGTTTCATCCATTTCCTTGTGCCTGGAAAAACAGATACACATTTACTCATCAAGTTAAGTCATTAAGTGCACTTATTTTATTATTCAAAACGTGGAATGTCAACGTAAAACTGATTTGTTCGTTTTTATGTGCATCATTAGAAAGAAAATGATGCATGCTATTGACCTCTGCAAGAAATTATGCCTATATTCAGAGTATGAATAGATGTTTGGGTTATAAATGGTATTTTGACATCAAATTGAAGATTCTGTTTTATTGTGACCTGTTACATAGATTTACAGAAAGAACTAGACGCTGACTCGTTCCAGGCAGCTAAGCAGTTCTGTCTTGACCTGTAGTGCAGTGGAATGCAGCGATCAGATCCTAGTGGATCAAAACCATGGCTTATGTTAAACTTTGCCAAAAGTAACTGTGTACACACACAGTCTATACTCTAGTGAGCATAGCGTTCCCCATGGAACAGATAAAACAGCGGAAGCTTTTGCATTTGAACAGTGAACTCTATAAGGTCTCTCAGTTCATTCAAGTAAAAATATTTCTGCTTCAACCTGTCCTCTCCTCCCCCTGAGGCAAAAGCCCTTAATGCATCTGTATTCCAAATAATTTGGAATGCCTTAATGGTGTATGTAAGCAGCATTTCACATGGAAGTGCTCACCAGTAATAGAGGTAGTGCTGTGAATTCGGAGGCTGGACAGGTCCTGACTCCCAGGTGCATTCCATGTACTCCTTACCATAGAAGACACAGTGAAAATCTCTTATTCCTGATCCAGCCACACCTGAGACAGGCGATAACATGTTTAGTTTGATAACAATTAGTTAAATGACAACAATCAAAACAGTAACTGTAATTGTATTTTTATTGAATATTATGATATGCTATATTATAGAAGTATGGATAACACTAGAATGGCAGTTCTGCTTAGAAATGAATGATGCAACTTGGTTTCCTCAAATCAATCAATTAAAATTGCAGTTATTACCAAATTTCAGGTAACATGTAATCCAACACACAGTTAGGCCTATATTGAGATTTATTTGATCAATTTCATAGAAAGACTCAATCTAAATTGTGCATCAGCTGGTTCACTCCTCAAAAGCACTTTCCTTGAAAACAGGACATTAAAATTATGAAAATGTTTGTGCAATAGATTCCAGATGGGTGTGTGTTTAGACTAGCATGTTCCTTTTTTCAGATCCTTTTTGTATTTTGCTTATGCAATACATTTCAGATTAAAAAGGCTGGGAACAGATGAGCAGAAAATATTCACATGTGTCAATGCAGGTGGTTACACAAATTTATACGTCTGAAAGTCCAAAGAATTACGCCACGTATTCACATTTACGCAAGTACTTGCAGCACATTTGCGTCTGCAATTGCGGTCTGACTGATGTTTTTGTTCCTATTTTGTTATTTTCAACATCTGTTGCTTACAATCAGATAATCGCAAAAAAACACACATTTATAGTTACCAGCATGATTGTGGAAATATCAATAACAGGAATTACAGAGATTAGTAACTCGACTGGTCATGTGATCTCCAAACACAATGAGATGACCTTCTATATGTAAAAAAAAAAGACAGCTTTTATTACTACTTACTGTATTAGTCTTCATTTCCTGAGTGATTGTTTTTAACATTTTTCAAAAGTAACCATTTTTAGAGGTAAAATAAATGTGATTAAATTACTGAGTGCATATTTAAGAGAGGCAACTAAGCAATGTAAGAAATAAAATTAGGGCTTCAGTTGGATTCCTCGCTATCAGAATATACTATGTATGGTTGATCTTTGCTCTTGTTCGCTTCAGTGGGGTTGAATAGGTTTTAAATCTTTACCTGTAGGTTCACGTGTGTAGACCCACTCTGTCTCCTCCCCTTGAACCTCTGTCCCATTGGTGCACGCACACTTCAGCACAGTGAGTATTCTCACCTTGACTGATTTCTCAAGGTCAAACTGAGCAGCATAAGTCAGCTTGACAGTTCGGACACTCTGTACAACACAAAAAGAGGGCAATTTTGAGTCATAAATCTCTACGTTTGTAAGAATAATGGCATAATATAAATATATATAAGGCATGAAAAGTGGCTTCTGAATTTTGAAGATGCTGTAGAACAAATATGTGTGTCTGAATACTAAGTACATCACCCGCAGGGAGTTGTTCTCTCTGAGGGGTTGCATTAAATGAACTGACTTAAGTTTACCAAGTGGTTGTGTGGGGTCATTTACTGAACCATGATTTATGTAGAGATACAAATACATATTTACTGAATTGGCACTAAAACATTTTTTTTTAAAGATTAAAGCACTTAAATGTTATTTACAAATTCAGTTAGCTTTCACATACATTTGGCTGATAATGAGCCATCACAAAAATGGTGAAATATTAGAGCAGTTTTCTCCAGCAGGATTGAGCACAGCTTTAGTAATGTGGTCTCAGAGAAATTTCAGAAAAAATCCACAAAACAAACAGAATTCTTCATAGCATGGTTATCTCAAAACATTTCTGAGTGTAGCATAAAATACCCTTACGTTTTGTGGTTTGTGAAATGAGCCTGAGAAATTAATGCTTATGTGCTGAAAAGACAACAAATGAGTCTGTGTGTGTGTGTAGTGTGTTCTGCGAGTTCTCGAGGATTCCTACCCTCCACCGTTCCTCGTAGGTGTCATAGTATCTGAGTTGGTATCGTACTGTGCAGCCTGTAAGGTTCTGAAGGCTGGCTGGCCGAGTCCAGTGGATACTGAGGTAACCCAGGAAGCCAGGGTCTGTTATCTCAATATTAGCAGGTGGATCCACTGTGGGAAATCAACACTGTATGTCTATGAACAATGTTAATTGCACTAACAACTCTTGGGTTGAAGACAGACCAAGCATGTGCATTAAACATCCAGCTGTAAATCTAAACTCAAATCTAATCCCATGAGTCAAAATTTTTGTACGTGTATGAGGGTAACAGTTGCGAAATCCAGTGAACTCCACCAAATTCTTAGTAATCTGTGACACAAAGTCATGCTAAAAACCTCTGTCTGTCTTAAGCTATAAAGGAAATGATGTCAAAAGGAAACATAAACGGTGTCAAAATGTTAAAGACAATAGAGACTCCTAACTATTTGCTTAGTATTGGATAAACTCGAAAAAAGATGGTTCTTTACACATAGTAATAGTTCTATTTATAGTCATATCATCCTAAACAACCATTTTATGCTAAAATGGTTCTTTGTGTTAAGAGTTTAGGGTTGGTTATTCCCACCTTTTTTTTTAACCTTTTTAAATCTGTAACTGTCAAAAAAGTCTCTCAAAGCCACCTCATTATTGATTTGGTAACTCAGCCATCCAACTCTCAACATGTACTTGAAATTCTTCTTAAATGTCCATAAATTTTACATTTCAAATTGTAACTGATTTTCTACCAGTTTTTCTCTTTTCAGTTTTTTTTTTTTTACCAGAACATGTGTAATCAGCTGTAACCATCTTAGTTGAGGATTTTTCTCTCCTCTTCTCCGCTAAGCAAGTAAGTGACAGAGATTTTGAATTTATGATCCATATTCTTATCAAGATTTCAGTTATCTGTTTTTGCTTTTTGCATTGTGAAGGGCTCACATACTGTCCATGTTAGCCTTCATAAACTTAATTGCTTTTACTTAAACAAATCAAAGAGATGCACTGTGACTCTAGACTCATTTGTATCTTTCTAGCCGGACTGATGCTGCCACGTTCCACAACCTCATCAACTGCAGAGAGAAACCAACATACACACATTAGGATTGACGAAAAGACATCACAGACGACTGTGAAGATATTTCACTGGAACTTGGCCTTCATTACATTTATTTTGTGTTTTATTTCTTAATGTATGTATTCATGTTCAGTGTCAAGTATCGATTATTAATGTAATTAAATATTAAGGTATTTTTACTACAATTTCTAATGGCAATAAAAAAAGTAAAAGTACCTAATTGACATTTTATTAAATGTAAAAAAGTAAGTATAAGATCAGGTAGAAAAAGGGGTAAAAGACATAATATAAATAAATGATATAAAAACTTAAAAAAAAAATTTTTTTTTAATTATTAAAAGATTCTTTATAGCACTTTCAAAGCATGGCTCATTATATGGAACTTATAAAATGGGTTATATTTAACAGTTCTACTTAAGAATCTATTAGAACTTAGATCACAGTTATGTTAATGCAAATGCTGTTTGTCTTGTATATTATGTGACTCTCTATGTACTCTGCAGAATGAACAGAAGTCTAGAACTGTGCCAATTTTATATATATATATATATACACAATGGTGTGAAAAAATGTTGGCCCCTTCCTGATTTCTTTTTTTTGCAGATCATCAGATCATCAAACAAATTTAAATATTAGTAAAAGATGACACAAGTGAACACAACATGCAGTTTTTAAATGAAGGTTTTTATTATTAAGGGAAAACAAAATCCAAAACTACATGGCCCTGTGTGAAAAAGTGTTTGCCCCCTAAACCTAATAACTGGTTGGGCCACCCTTAGCAGCAACAACTGCAATCAAGCGTTTGCGATAACTTGCAATGAGTCTGTTACAGCGCATGACCAAAAACTGGCAAAACTGAGATGAGCCTTTATGCTCTTTTTGCTCAGCAGCGGTTTTCGTCTTGGAACTCTGCCATGCAGACCATTTTTGCCCAGTCTCTTTCTTATGGTGGAGTCATGAACACTGACCTTAACTGAGGCAAGTGAGGCCTGCAGTTCTTTGGATGTTGTTGTGGGGTCTTTTGTGACCTCTTGGATGAGTCGTCGCTGTGCTCTTGGGGTAATTTTGGTCGGCCGGCCACTCCTGGGAAGGTTCTCCACTGTTCCATGTTTTTGCCATTTGTGAATAATGGCTCTCACTGTGGTTCGCTGGAGTCCCAAAGCTTTAGAAATGGCTTTATAACCTTTTCCAGACTGATATATCTCAATTACTTTCTCATTTGTTTCTGAATTTCTTTGGATCTCGGCATGATGTCTAGCTTTTGAGGATCTTTTGGTCTACTTCACTTTGTCAGGCAGGTCCTATTTAAGAGATTTCTTGATTGCGAACAGGTGTGGTAGTAATCAGGCCTGGGTGTGGCTAGATAAATTGAACTCAGGTGTGATAAACCACAATTTTAACAGGGGGGCAAACACTTTTTCACACAGGGCCATGTAGTTTTGGATTTAGTTTTCCCTTAATAATAAAAACCTTCATTTAAAAACTGCATGTTGTGTTTACTTTTTGTTATCTTTGACTAATATTTAAATTTGTTTGATGATCTGAAACATTAAAGTGTGACAAACATGCAAAAAAATAAGAAATCAGAAATCACTTTTTCACACCACTGTATATATATATATAAATATAATTTCAGTGGAATTAGCCAGGAAGCTTACCCGCCACTCCACAGGCTGTGACCTCTGATGTAGAGACAGGCTCTTGAGTCAGCAAAAGCAGAGTGAATGCAGAGAGCCATGCAGGAAACTTATTCAGCAGCAACATGTTCTCCTGAAGGGTTATTATCAGTGTCTAGAGAGGAATAAAGCATTAAACATTTACATCAGTTGTCTCTCTTCGCACTTGTTTTTGCTACCTTTAGGGTGATGTGATATAGCAATGATCTGCAATCATGATAAAATAGTACATTGTCTTTAAAAAGGGAGGTGTTTAGATCACCCACGCTGTCGCCAATCTTTTTTCCCCATGTGGTTGGAAAATGAATAACTGCATGAGGTGTGGCTCCTTTATTTTCCTAGATCAGTTTGGTATAGCCTGCTTAGTATCAGCTCTTTGGCATCTTAACCTTAAAACAGCTGCATCACTGTGTATTTGATTAGTGCTTCGCCTTAAAGAGACAGTTCATTAAAAAAATGAATATTCTGTCATTATTTATGCAGAAGATGAAAGAAGGTATTTTGAAAAATATTGGTAACCAAACAGTTTGGCGTCCATTAACTTCCATTAAATGGACAGAGAAAGTATTTTTTTCAGATAATCGTCTTTAATATTGCATGCAAGAAAGTAATACAGGTTTGGAATTCCCAAAATTTCCCAAATCTGATTTTATACACAAATATATTAAAACAAAATAGAAAGGAAGGAATTTACAAACCATATAAATTCAGCATATAAATGGAACATACATTAAAAAACACATGTTAATATTTTGTTAGAGTCTAATTTTGTTGCATAAACAATGTTTTATTTTTTTTATAATATAAGAAATACACAAATATTACATTACATTTTCATTATGTTTAAAATGTTTGACATTAAATAAATCTTTATATAGATTTTTTTTAGATATTCAATATTAAGGTGTTCACAATCATTTTAATTTTTAAATTATATATATATCAATTATAATGACAAAAGAAGCAAACAAAATTTTGTCATAGTTCTAATTGTTTGTATTCTTTTTAGGAGCTCTTGTTTTGTGTGTATATATATATATATACACACACACACACACACATACTAAAACATTTACCTTATAATGTGTTAATTATATTGTATAATAAAAGCTGCTATTTTGATAAACTTTTCACAAATATTCATACATGTTGATATCTGCACACACAAAAACAAATATGCAGTTATAGATTGGAAAATGATCCACTCAGTTAACCTAAAGTCAACCTATACATAAAGCAGATCTGAAGATGTGCTGAGAAAGAAGGCAGGCAAAATATCCACACATGATGAAGATATAAAGCTACTACAGCACAAAAGAACAGGGTAAACAAGTACACTTACTGTCTCTGCTCTGTAATAGAAAGATCCTGATAGTATGAGCCCATATAGGTGCCTCAGGATGGTCTGAATGAACTTCTCAATGTTCTCGAATTTTGTTGGATACAGCACCCTCTTATGTGACTCGTTGCGTATTTCAGCATAATTCACTGCCTACCTAGTATATAGTTACAGGATTTTTCTTGAACAGCATACACCTCACACTGTCAAGATAATTAATTCCATTGAACGTTTTAATTAATACTTGTGGTTTTGACATTAAGTGTGAACTGTTTAACTGATCCTGTTTGCAAAGGTTTGTTATAAAGCAATCGTGTAATTCGAGCGTTCCGTGTGTGTGTGTGTGTGTGTGTGTGCGTGTCATGCTCTGTAAATCAGCACTGTTAGGCTATTGTGTTTACTTTGGCTTACTCTGAAATACGGCCACTTTAAGACAGCAAGAAAAACACATCGTCTTTCAAAGACTTTATACAAACCTATTTGCAAGTGGAATGTTTATGTTGAACACGAGTCCTTTCAGACTCAGTTCCCACAAGTACAAACATTTCTTTCTTTTTTTTTCCAGCTTAAAATGTTCCCTCTGGGTTTTATGCTGATGGGAAATAGCATGTTTGCAATTACCTTTTTGAAAAAAAAAAAAGACAGAAAATTGACAAAGAAATCACTCGGATCATCAGTTAAACAGTATAGCCTTCTAGAATATATAGTCTGTGTAAGACAGCACGTTTATAGCATTTTTAAACGAATAGACCAAGAAGCATGCACTTATTTCTGTTTCTTTCATTAAAAAAACTTAATAATACGCAGTACATGTAACAGTACACACACACACACACAAACATTATATATATATATATATATATATATATATGACAGCAGTAACAAACCTTCTCATGATCATTAAAATTCAAGTAAATGGTTTCATATCTCATAAATAGGTCTCTGATAAATACAAACTTTATTGGACAAGGGTTTAAATGACTCTTTCAAGATATGCTACACTGATTTCAGAAAAATAAGAGTTGCAAACATCATCAAATTAAGTGTCTGCTAATTTTTGTTCACAAGTGTAGCTTGAGAGAGCAGAACCCTTCCTTCCTGACCCCCGTCTTGGATGATTCTCTGGAGGAGAGACAATTGCTTTCTTTGGAAAATTCATACTTCAATAATAATGTAGCGGACGTCGAGTGGTCACATCTCATACTAATAATTTTAAGCATTGCTTATTTTAGTTTGACAATTAGAGAGTGTCATGAAGAATTGTGTTCCTGCAGCGAAGAAGCACAAAGCAAATGACAAAGACACAATGAACACTGTAAATGGTCAGTTTATTCCAGTATTTTGGCCTCTGAAATGTTTCGGATTGCTGCCTTTTTAGGAAACATCCTAATGTGTTGAAACATAGATTATGTACATGAATGATGGTATGATCCAGACATGCAATCAAGTTGTCATACAAAAACATTTATACATACAGTACGCATTGGTAGGAGGCATCTCCTGTCTTTTACTTTTTAATTAACACTTCTTTTTACAAACTGAACAGCTTCTCACCAACAGGAATGTGAATCAGAGCTGATGAGTGATTATTTCAAAGCTTTGACAAGATGGAGTTTGATTGGGAAGGGGGGGGGGGACATGAGAATGGATTTCATTAAAATAGGATACTCCTCTCATTGATCAGTGTAAATGTGCATACTCAGTACCAGGTGTCTACTTTTTTCCCACATTGCAGTAAGTGTCATGAATCCCGTGTCATGAAATAAAATATTTTGTTCAGTACAAAATTAAGGTCAATTTGAGGCCTTATGACATAGATTATCTCTGCTACAGTTCAATATTCAATAGTCATTATTCTTGCATACGGAGTACTATAGCATATTATTAAACAGTAGCATGCAGTATGCAGTCTAGACCTTGAAGCAGGTGATCAATTTCAGGAGTTTTGCAAAGTGATGGCAGTGGAAACGTATGAGTGACAAATGACTAATTGGTAAATTGTGTCATAAATATAAAGTTAAACAGACAGAAACAGCTAAATTAGAGGGTGTAACTGAGTAAAAGTAAAACAAAAATTTATTTTAACAGGACCTGTGACCTTTAGAAAACCTACATTCTTGGCTGAGATTGTGTCAAGGAGGCAATAAAGCCTGAGGAAATGTCACTAATCCATCCATCACAAAGCTCTGGAACTGAACCAGACGTATCTGCTATGGTGAGTGAAGTATGATAGGGGAGTGAGACATTACTCATCACTGCAAATCTGGGTCCTAAAACTCCTTTCCACAGAAAAGGTGTCAACAGCTGCTCCTGCTGCCAGTTGAGTATACAATGACTTTTCGAGAGGCATAAATCAATGAACATTTTCTCTTCAAAACACCATCAGGCAGGCTATCTTTCAAGATGTGCTGGAAGTGGTTAATTAGCCACAATTGCAATAAGAGAGACAAAAATACCTGTATTCTTCACAAGAATATATGGTGAACAGCCATGAACAGTAAAAGTGTTACCCTCCAATTACAATACTGATATACACACCATAAAGTGGCTTAAAGGGATAGCTCACCCAAAAATGAAAATTACCCCATGATTTACTCACCCTCAAGCCATCCTGGGTGTAAATGTATTGAAGCCCCAAAAAGTGCTTCCATCCATCATAAAAAGTGCTCCACATGGCTCCAGGGGGTTAATAAAGGCCCTCAGAAGCGAAGCGATGCATTTGCATGAGAAAAATATCCATATTTAAAACTTTATAAACCGTAATCTCTAGCTTCTGTTAACTGTTGTACGCATGTTCAAGAGAGAGTGGCGTTCCAGTGGATGACGCAGGCATAGTGTAAGCTCCGGTGAGAATATGCTAGTCTCGCGAGAACCAAGTTTTGTTACAGCGAAGGAAAAAAATTTTATTTACATATTCTCATTCTGTACTTCTAATTTGTGGCACGCGTTTTGTTTTGCTCTCTCCTCTGCGCTTCTCCGTTTATCATTTTTCACCGGAGCTTACGCTACGCCAGGGGTGTTCAAAGTTGGTCCTGGAGGGCCGGTGTCCTGCAGAGTTTAGCGCCAACCCTAATTAAACACACCTGAACCAGCTAATCAAGGTTTTACTAGTCATGCAGAAACTTCCAGGCAGCTGTGTTGAGGCAAATTGGAGCTAAACTCTGCACTGTAAGAAACTGACTGTGGAATTCACAGTAATTAACTGGCAGCAAGTGACAAGTAACTTACTATAAAATAAAAATACAGTAATTACCTGGCAGCAAGTGACAAGTAACTTACT
>NW_015505394.1:961549-977627 GCF_001515645.1 Sinocyclocheilus grahami | reverse complement strand
AGAATAAGCTTTGGTTAGAATAAGCTAGTACCGCTAGAATCTAGTATTGTTTCAGCGTAGGAAAAAAATTTTATTTACATATTCTCATTCTGTACTTCTAATTTGTGGCACGCGTTTTGTTTTGCTCTCTCCTCTGCGCTTCTCCGTTTATCATTTTTCACCGGAGCTTACGCTACGCCAGGGGTGTTCAAAGTTGGTCCTGGAGGGCCGGTGTCCTGCAGAGTTTAGCGCCAACCCTAATTAAACACACCTGAACCAGCTAATCAAGGTTTTACTAGTCATGCAGAAACTTCCAGGCAGCTGTGTTGAGGCAAATTGGAGCTAAACTCTGCACTGTAAGAAACTGACTGTGGAATTCACAGTAATTAACTGGCAGCAAGTGACAAGTAACTTACTATAAAATAAAAATACAGTAATTACCTGGCAGCAAGTGACAAGTAACTTACTGTAAAAAAATATTTACAGTAATTAACTAGCAGTAATTGTCAAGTAACTTAAGCCTGTGTTATACTTTCCGCATGAGCAATCCGGACCATCAGCGTATGCTTTTGGTAGTATAAATACAAGTAGTCCGCGTCCGCGCTGTCCGTGTATGCGGACTACTTGTATTTATACTACCGAAAGCATACACTGATGGTCTGCTCCATACATGCGCAGTAGATCGGCTTGAATAGTAAACAAACGTGAACAAACAGTTGCCCACAGTTATTGCACATCTGGCTGTCTTTATCTTGTTTTATCGACATATTGTACAGGTTCGTGTAGCAACGGGCTTATTCACACAGCCTGCGCATGCGCAGTTGGTGCTTTTGTAGCCTACTGAGTACGCGCGGTCACAAAAAATGGGAAGCGCGCGGAGCCTCCGTGCACACTCTCCGATGACGATTTTTTACGTCACGCATACCATAGTAGACACTAGAGGACTCGCATACGCGGAAAGTATAACACAGGCTTTACTGTAGAAGAAATAACCATAATATTTGCACAGTTTTTATTTACAGTAGCAACCATGTAACTGTAAAGTAAAACTCACTAATTTGCAAGTACAATTTTTTAGTTTTTTTGTGCTTATTACACAGGACAGTGTAGCAATTGGTGTGGTGTGGATAGAGGGGAATCTGATCAGCAAAGGACCTCAAGCCAGGAACCGAACACGGGTCGCCAGAGACACAGTTGCACATGTCAGTGTGCTAACCACCAGACTGCAGAACCAACAGGTTTCATTGCTGTTTAGTTATATTGATTCAGCCCAAATAAATAAATAGATAAATCAAACAAATCATGCATGTTGCATGATTTAAATATTAATAATCATTTATCAACAGTCACAGTTAACAGCTCATCATTATAACAAACTTCATTAATCATTCTTCACTTATTGCTAGATGTGTTGAAAACAATAAAATCTTGATGACCTTCTGGTAATCTTTTTTACTTTTTTTTTATGAATACATTTGTTTTCTGTATTCTCTATTCAAACTGAAAATGTAATTGAATTACAGTGAGGTCAAATTAAATGCAGTCATTGGCTGGAAACCCAGCTGCCAGTGTACTGTGTTTTCCTTCTCTATCCCAGTGGCGGCATTTCAGAAATCCATAGTGTATGGCAATACGGTGAAATCGCATTCTCGGGGGTGTATTTATGATTATGATACTGAAGTTAAAAAAGTATGATAATAATTAAAAGTTTGTATAAAGCAGTATAATGGGCTGTTTTTGTACAGGTAAAATAACTGGAAGCGAATTACACCAGAATCCAAACACATTCAAGTTACAAATGGCCGCGACCGTTCTCTCGTGAAAACTGGATATACATAAATAGGCTACTGTGATTTTTTTTTTTACAGCACATTGTTGATTACTGTCATTTTCTACAGTACATAATTGCTTATTGTGTTTTCTACAATACATTGGTAATTACTGTGATTTTCTACGTTACATAATTAGTTATTGTGTTTTTTAAAGTACATTGGTAATTACTGTGATTTTCTACATTACATAATTAGTTATTGTGTTTTCTACAATACTTTGGAAGTTACTGTGATTTTCTACAAGACATTGCTGGTTACTGTGACACTCACAGTACTTCTTACAGTATTGCAATTTTGACTGAATCTACAGTATTCTAATGTGATTTAGTATACAGTAAATTCCTGTGCACAAACACAGTAAATTACTGTAGATTTCACATGTGCTTTTTAGTGTGCAGGACACCGGCCCTCCAGGACCAAGTCTGGAGACCCCTGTGCATCCTCCGTCATACACTGCAATGGCGGATATTTTTTTTTACACAAATGCATCGCTTCACTTCAGAAGGCCTTTATTAACCCCCGGAGCTGTGTGGAGCACTTTTTATGATGGATGAATTAACTTTATTTTGCTTCAAAATCTCGGCCACCATTCACTGCCATTATAAAGCTGGGAAGAGCCAGGACATTTTTTAATTTTCCGTTTGTATTCGTCTGAAAGAAGAACGTCACATACACCTAGGATGGCTTGAGGGTGAGTAAGCGATGGGGTAATTTTCATTTTTAGGTGAACTATCCCTTTAAGACATCATAACAGCATTCACGTTTACATGCATTGTCCACTTGTGCGGAGCAGAGCAAGCAATTTCAATTCTTTCCAATGGGAGTAAAGCTTCACGATCACCTGATGAATTGTGGGATTGGCAGAAAGCATTAAGAGTGGCCAAGAGCATCAATAAAAAAATTTTGTGCAAAGATCAAGCAAAAAACACTTATGATGACGATTAAATTGGCCATGCACTGAAATAAACAGTTCATACATACTTTCTACAGACACACCCCAAAATGGAGGCATTGTAGTGTTTGGAGCGGAGTTCTGCTGCTGTAGTGGACATTTACCGTAAATCAGATTAGATGCCATATTGAATTTAAAGTGGATAAAAATGAGGCTGTGAGAGACAGACTTACAGTCTTTACAATGGTACACTGTATAATTGTCCTAGATTACATAGTTTTCACAACTTAAAACGTTTAAAGCTCTTTTATGGAGTTTGTTTACAAAGCTTTTTATCAGCAAGAATTTTCATCAGCTGAACAGTCGTTAAACAACAGTACAATCCATTGAACTTCTATCCCTCACAGCCTTGTTTTCACTCCTGTCAAAAATTAAATATGGCGCTACCCCGACTATTGTCTATTAAAGTAAAACCACATGTACAGTCTATATGCTAAACAGGACATGTAAATGTGAATGCTGATTTTGCATCTGATCTTCTACAAATAACTTCCTCACATAACCAGCTTTCTGATGTGCATGTAAACGATGGGTTCATACAGAAATTGACTGCAAGCAACTTCCAGGGCTACAACCTGTTAAGATGGTTGCTCCAATTTCCATGTTTGGAAATGAATATATAACACTCAAGAATCCGTATTGCTGAATTTTGAGGTTAAGTCAATAGAACTCAAAGAAATAAATAAAACATACAAAAGTACATAAAGGTAAATAAATAAATTCCATGATAAAACAAAACTATTTGTACCTATTTTCAAATTTCTATAAACCTTCAGAGTTTACTGTGGTGAATGAACTGCTGCACATCAAACCCTTTACTTAACTTCACTCAATTTTCCAAGTATCAAAGACTCTTTGTTCTAACATTAGAGATAAAAAAAAAACTAAAACAAATGTGAACAAATGTAATCATTCAATAAAATTAACATATTTCATTTTTAATGAAAAGGACTGTTCTTACTCTGTAATTATAATTGGGTTTTGCAAATGTTTTTAGTTGGCCTATTTTTAGTGCAGAAACTTCACATACCTGCCAAGACCTGCACAACAGACAAAAATTTAGCACAATGCAATTACACTGGTACTCGCGAAACTTTATGTTGTTGTGAATTCCTGGCACACGCAGGCTGTGAGAAGTAAAGCACTAAATAAAACCTGTGAGAAAAACAGTCAAGGAAAAACAAACATTTGGCAAATGCTGGCATGTACGTAAAAGAACACTAAAAAGTATTTGTCTTGTGCAGGCACGTGAGCAGTGTCTTCACTGTTAAAAACTTCCAGGCATGCAGAAAAATATGAATATTCTCTAATGCACTGCCAATGACTCACCTGACTGCAGTACATCAACAGCTGTGACAGCAATGACCATTTTTATGGCAACACCTTTGTCTGTCCTTTCCAGGTGTCCTCGGTGCAGATCTGGTTATTAGATGCACATCAATACATGTCTCTGCCTCACTTATTTCTTCAAACAGACAGGAAACAACACCCGCTGGGGGCTCACCGGTCCAAGAGAAGAGTGAACATGAGAGATGAGAAGAAGATACAAAAGAAAGGAGACAGAGGTGTCCAGCATTAAGAGAGGACAGACAGCATTGCCAGCTGTGGAATAGAAACTGGTATTTCCCCTCAGAATGAAATGTGTGGCTTTAAGAATGACATTTTCCCTCATATAGGGCACAATACTGGAGCTTTAAAATGTCTAGAGCCCTCCATAGAGGCTTATAAGAGGTAGGGGGAAGCCGGCCTGTTCACCACAGTTGTGAAGGGTGAAGGGTCATGACTTCCCCATAGTAGTTCAAAGATCAGCACTGAGAGTGAGGAGTGAGGATGTGGTGGTAAGGCAGGATAAAGGGATGCTAGTGGACGTCCCATGATCCAGCGATGCTACATGGTAGAAAGTTGGTTGGGTTTTGATGATGGAAGATCCAGCAGTGTCTGTACAGTGACACCAACCTTTACCAGACCTCGCTCCTCCAGGATGTGATGCGGCAAACACAACTTGTCCTGTTCATAAACACAAGTAAATGTACAGTAAGCATAAATATAGATCAATGGCAGATTTCATAAATCTATGATACCCCATTAAATTTTTTTTTTAAAAAGACTGTAAAACAAACATAAATTTGGCATTACAGCATTATAACACACTACTGTTCAAATGTTTGGGGTCGGTAATCAGGGTTTCTGCAGACTTGAACAAGTTAAATTTAAGACTTTTTAAGACCTTTTTAATACCACCTTATATGAAATTTAAGACCTAAACCTGTAATGGAAATACACTTTTTATTACATACATATATGTAATATTTAATGTGTATCAATTAAAAAGAAAACAAAATATCAGTGCTGTAATAAATGGTATTTATACAAAAATATTTAAGACCCATCGAATCCGAATTTAAGATATTTGAAGACTTTTTAAGGTCTTATATTAGGAAATCGTTATTTAAGACTTTTTAAGACTTTTTAAGGACCCGCGGACACCCTGGGTAATATTCATGAATATTTTTGAAAGAAGTCTCTTCTGCTCACCAAGGCTGCATGTATTTGATCAAAAAACAAGTAATACAGTAAAACAGTAATATTGTGAAATATTATTACAATGTCAAATAACTTTTCTATTTAGATATATTTTAAAATGTAATTGTAAATGTAAAAATAAAAAAAAATTGCATTTTAAAATATATTTAAATATATTAGTCATTACTCCAGTCTTCAGTGCTACATGATCCTTCAGAAATCATTCTAATATGCTGATTTGCTGCTCAAGAAACATTTACTATTATTACAAATGTTGAAAACAGTTGTGCTGCTTAATATTTTTGTTGAAACCATGATTCATTTTTTAGGCGTTAGGTATTTTATAACATTATAAATGCCTTTACTCTTACTTGATCAATTAATGCATCCTTTCTGAATAAAAAATATAAATTTCTTAACAAAATCCTACTGACCTTTGAACATGTATGGATAATGAATGGATACATTTTCATCTTAACATTTTTATGCATAAATACACAGCAACTCTCTTAAATGCAGTCAATTGATTTTCAAGAGAAAATGTTAAATCTTGCAGGGTTAAATCTTATAAACTATCAATATTTCTTTAAGTAAAAGCTAGATGATGTTGTAATTGTAAAATATGAATTTGATACTGATTTTAAAAAGCAGATACAAGCTGAAAACTGATATAGCATTTGTAAAAGGAAGAAACACTCGGTCCTACCTGTGGCACTCCAAGCTTTTTACATGCATCCAAGAAATTCTCAACATTCCGCCGACACTTGGCCATACTCAGCTTTGGCTGGTCGAGGGATTGTGGACAGAAAGTGTCACATCAAACAGAACCATGAAACAACAAGCAATTTATGTGCTAGTTTCGAATGCTGAATATTTACTAATGAATGTCAATTAAAGTGCAGAAAATATGATTTCATTTAAAAGGAGATCCAAGAAGGTCTGTATGAAACATTCAGTGAAACTTACCACCGCAGGGGAAGGTACATGAATGCTAGCTACGGAACGAGGACGAATGTGATTAGCCAGATGGCATAAAACAACACCATCCATCAAAGCAGCACCCACATCGTCTGGCAACAAAACCTTTAGCCTAGACTCGAGGTTCTGCAAACACATAAACACTCAGTTCACTTCATTTGATTCTAAATAAAGGACAAGTATATCATGTGAACCAAGAATCATCCATTTGCTAAATGTCAAGATAAGACGTCTGTGCTCTTTTCAGTCATTCCGGCTATCACATGGGTGGCCCTTCAGCACCAAGGACAACATAGAGCTGAGGTGGAGGTTATGAAATTGGACATGATAGGAAATCATTAGCAAGGAAAGGCAAGCACTCTACAGCTTCAGTATCAGTGAATCTCCCATTCACTTCTTACATGGAAAACTAGTCTGTAGACACCCTATAGATGCAGTTTTGTTTTACTTATGATCTGCCTTGCCGTGTCCACGTCTAAGGCAGCATCCTAACTGAAGCAGAACCTTCTACAGTAAGTAACGAACTGAAAGCTCTACACAGGCAGCAACTCAAATAGTGTGCCATACAAATAGCATTCCTCATGAGAA
Organism: Sinocyclocheilus grahami; assembly: GCF_001515645.1. Lineage (NCBI taxonomy): Eukaryota > Metazoa > Chordata > Actinopteri > Cypriniformes > Cyprinidae > Sinocyclocheilus > Sinocyclocheilus grahami. The sequence goes on along the minus strand of NW_015505394.1, from coordinate 970,775 downwards.
GCTCACATGAAAGGTGGTTTCAATCCATATATATAGTGACTTCAACGCCTAATCATCATAATTTTGTTCCAGCCCTGTATGATTACATGGTACTAATTATTGTCTGAAATATATGTGCCCTTTCTGGCATCATGACTCAACAAGTAGAAATAACACTGTTGGTAAGAGCTCCCAGTGGCAAGTAGAAACATGGAGCAACTAATATAGAAAATTGATGAAAGAAAGCACTGTTATCCCACGTGAACTCTGACAACATTAATGACATGCTGATAAACAGAACTGTTTTATCTGTGTGTTTAATTAGCTTCGCTTGGCTTACCGTAGAGATATGAATCAATCATTTTTCATTATACTTTGGCAAATACGCCAGAGGGGTTACGGTGGAATTCTGACCTGCTGCAAGAGTCTGATCTGCTCCATCTCCTCTCTGAGGTGCTCCATTTTTCTCCTCATGGTGAAGCTTGGTTCTGTGGCGCTAAAGTCTTGACGATTTCCACGAGAGAACGCTGAGGAGTAGACACATAGTCAACATCATTATCATGTTCCTCTTCGTTGCAAGCTTCCCCTAATAAACTAACCTGTTTGATCTCTGAGTCTGGGAAATCTTTACATTTTTACATGGCGTAAATGTGGTCACTAAGTGTCTTCTTTCTGTTCATTAGATTTGAGGTCTCCCATCGCTGCCCTTCAACAATAGATCAACAATAGTTCTGACTAATTAATAATAATGAAATTTACTTTAGAATAGCTCCATAATCAATATTTTTCCTCAATTTGTTGTTGCCCTAGTTAAAATGTGCATTAACACACTTTCATGTGGAATAAAAAAAAAGTGTAAATAAACTCCGATATAGACTCTTTTGTCAAACTATGTTCAGGTTCTTTTTTTGTTCAGGCCAGACAATTATTTACTGGATGAAATTACATTAGACTTACAAAAAAAACACTGACTCTTCTTGCCCCCATCCCCCCGTCTTGCTTGCAAATAATTGACATAAATGATAAAACGGGAAGCATTTGTGAGAATGATAACATTGCAAAACAAGTGGTTTTACTGTTGTATGCAGCATAATTCTTATTGTATTTCTGTGAGACAGGAAGTACTGGCCTTCCTTGTGCTTTCCACTGAACTGCAATGTCATGAAAAAAAGAAATGATAAATAAATACAACTAGTTCAAGACGATATCTTTCCAAAGAAAAATTGTTCTTGACCTCCAAACTTCCATTAAACAAAGGTGAGGAAGAGTATTTTTGAAATGACAGACATCATGAGATTTGAATACAGTCTCAAAATATGATGTCTGTGGAAAAAATACTGTTTTGTAGTTCAGAGCTTTAAAGCTGACTTTAATTGAAAGTGTTTTTGTCTAACACATCAATACAACTTTGATTGCTCAGTTACACTGAAAAGAAAATGCTTTGCCAAGCTGCCAAGCCTTGGCAATACCATCACAAAGATGAAAGAAAAAAGACAACTTGTGATGAGAGAAAGGGAAAGGACAACACTACCTGATCTGGGGTTCAGGCCAAAAACAGTCAGAGTTGTGGTGAAATCATTAGATCGCATTCCCTCCTGTAACAACACAAATATGGAATCACTGCAAACAATTCTGATGGATTTTGTAATGGATTCAGATTCTTCTGACTGAGATGATCTGTTCTACATGTTTTACACAGATGTTTCTCTCTCTCATGAACTTTGTAAATGTAGTATTGTACTTCAACAGAATGAGACAGGGCTTCCCACAACTTTTGACCAATGAATTACCATACATTTCACAAAGAGCCGATATATATAAATATTTAAATCTGAGCATAACTTAAAAAATATATATTGACTACAGACATTTCTTTGGTTGAAATCTATACTTTCTTGAAAAGTGGTAATGAAAGTTGTTAAGGAATATGAAAATTGTATGTTTATGTTGCAGCTAGTCTTAGTAGCTAAAACTATGATTTAGAAGTCTAGACAAGAAGTGAAAAAACGGGAGTGCCTATCAAAGAAGTGAAGAAAACATGCAACATGCTATTTTTATGCATTTGTTAACACATAAATGTGTCATTACTACATTTTAAAAAGGGGTGATGAAATGTAAAATCAAAATGTTCAAAAACTACTTTTGTAATAAATGTTAAACAAGCGTTTAACGCTATCAAGACACCAAGCGTATCATTGTTTGAGTGTTGCTAAAAAAATCAGTACATACCCACGTACATACATTGTCTTTTGTAATACAAGTAACAATAGTACTTTTAAAACTAGCTACTGAAAATGAAGCAAATAAGCAAGCAAAAGCAATTACCACGCTGAAATGGACTGTTGCAATTGTGTAAGGGTGAGTGTTTACTTTAGTTTCTGCAAGAGAGAGTGTTTTTCACAAAAAGTGAAAAATGAGGATGGAAAATTTTAATTTTTACGAATATTGGACTTGTAAAAAACTTTCCCAAGTGATAATGTCCATATTGGGCAGGACGCCATCCCACTCACAATGGATAATTTTAGCTTGGGATTTTGCCTCAGGTGTGTGGGGCATCAGGTGCGTAGAGGGAATTTCTACTACATTTACTACTTTATCTAATCTAAATATCGCAATTTCTTAATTTTTCATGACACTGAGAACTGAGCAGAGTAACATGTAGACAGTCACGAGTCGACACAAAGTCTCACCTCACAATCATTGTCATTGCCACTGGAGTTTCTTCGAGCACTTTGGCACTTATACTGGAATGGAAAACATAGGGAGACAGAGGATCAGATTCCTGACATTCATCACATTATCAGCCTTTAACATCAGAAATGCATTAAACAGGGCAATGGTTCTCAACCATATTCCTGAGCCCCCCCAAACACTGCATATTTTGCATGTAGGTCTTGGAGTCTCTGCTAATGAGCTGATGCTCTGAATCAGGTGTGTTTGATTAAGGAGACATACAAAGGCTGCGTTTACACTTGGCATTAAAATACGATCTGTATCTGGATGTTGTCCACATACACATTGAAAAGACAAGTGTAAATGCGATTCTGATCAGAATGTTATCTGATCAGCATGTCCTGGTCCAGAGGTAGTCGAGGACGCATTGTGATCGGATCTCAGTGTAATGTAAATGCAATCCAGCCATCGTGTCCGCATTCGCAGGTTGACGTCACGCAAAACCCCACCCCCTCACTCTCAGAAGACTTATTTAAATATTGCGCAGGAAATATACAGTGGTGTGAAAAAGTGTTGGCCCCCTTCCTGATTTCTTATTTTTTTGCATGTTTGTCACACTTTAATGTTTCAGATCATCAAACAAATTTAAATATTAGTCAAAGATAACACAAGTAAACACAACATGCAGTTTTTAAATGAAGGTTTTTATTATTAAGGGAAAACAAAATCCAAAACTACATGGCCCTGTGTTGTGACAAATCAGGAAGGGGCCAACACTTTTTCACACCACTGTAGATCCGATCGGTCATCCAGATAGAGAAGTCACTTGATATTGCCAAGTGTAAACGCGCCGTGTCCTGATTGACTGATGATTCGATCTGATCATGGTGATCGCATGTTAATGCCAAGTGCAAACGCAGCCAAAATGTGTTGGAGGGGATCTAGGAGTTTGGTTGAGATGTATAGATGTATATCTGGTTTATTTTCTGTTTTATGTGAAATAATCAGTACTTTTGTACTGAAATTCTGATCACAAAATTCAAGGCAATGCAAAATTCACTTTTACATGGTGTTTGCATAAATGTGCCTTAACAGTGTGTGGACACAACCACCCTACAATGATGAAAATCAATTCACTCCTTTTTTTTAATCCCCAAAAATCCTAAATAGTCTCAATTATCAAGCCATTTTTATTTTCTGAGCAATATGACATCATACTGCTCAGGCCCAGCCCATGACCGCTGACAGACTGTCCCATAGTAGCATATTCCCGACCTCAGCCAGTTGTACGCTGTCCATCATTTTCTCCAACAATATTTGACAACAATGTCTCGTAAGCAATGCAGGTGTTTTGTAGTTGGATGTAAAAGTGAATATAAGAGTCTTCATTTTCTCCCGACATCAGAACCACTGAGGAAATTGGATTAGTTTTGTTTTTGATGGTAACGCGCCACCGAATACACAAAAAACAGAAGATAGGGGCGAGGTGAGCAGAGCTCTTTATCATTTAAAGAGACATGCATTGAAACGGGTCGCTGTGAACAGAGCTGTTTTTGACAAGCTAAAAAGAGTGTTGTTTTACTAGACCATTGAGGAATTTTAACCAAAGTATTACAGACATTTCATGAAGACCCTTAAGAATCATACCAACTTGTGGAAAATGGGCATCCAATTAGACCCGCCCAGAGAAAATGGGCATCCCTTTAATATACTTTTCAACCATTTCTTTAACACTAGAACCGCCACGGGGTAAATTTTACCTGTGGCTGTTTTTCAAATGTACATAACAGATTTTCAATAAAACATTCAAGTCTCCCAGTCATTGACTTTTAACAAAATTGTGTAATTTACAATCCCCTGGTTGTAAAAATTGTTTAGATAAAACCAGATAAAAAAAAAAGTGACATTTATACCTATAAGCGCCTATAAGTGAAATTTACCAACTATATAATGCCTGTATTTTCGCACCGCTTATGTTTTAACATTGCACATTGACAGGCAACACCTTTCACTCACTGAATTAGCGGTTATCAGTTTCATAAATAAAGTCACAATGAGTAAAAGAAGGCAATTTATGGATGCCGAAGAGATATTAGAAGCACTGAATGATAATAAGTGATGCGTCCTGGGACTCAGCATCTGACAGCAATCCAGATAATATATTTAGATGGTTTAGCCTACTCATAAATGTTCAAACTTTGGATTCATAAGGCTATTTAATTTTTGTTTTGCCATTTCTATCGTTTATTTGCTATTTATTCTAGTCTGCCCGTTTCCTGAAAAAAAAATCCGATCTATGAGGTAAAAAAAAAAACTTTTTTTTATTACCCGAAGCTTATTGGTGTTGTTCTCTTATTCAAATTATAAATGACATAACTAAACAAATTAATAATTAATTAGGTGAGGATGTGCGCTTGAATTTGTTATCGCATCATACATCCTATGCGTGGTGAATTATTATTGCTCATTATTGTCTATATGCTATTTTAGTAATTTAAATAACATTAGTTATCTTAATATATTGATGACGATGACATTGTATTATAATTTTTCAGAACCCAAATATGTATTTACTTCCTTCTAATTCTCGTTGTCAGTGCAGGCTTGTTTAGCTTATATTGACCATTATGAAAAGTGATTAGTGTAGCCTACATAAAAAAAGCCTTGAACATAAAACAAAAGGACAAAAATATAGTTTATGACCAGACATAATCATTTCATGACTCTAGAGACTTCTTTGTGAAGACAGTGGCATAATACAGTAAAATAATATATTCTTGTAGCCATATCAAAACAGTAGTCATGTGCGTGGGTAAAATTTAGGTATACAACGAACCCTGGCAGTTCTAGTGTTAATTAGGGTTGGGTACCGAAACCCGGTACCGCTGAACCTCCCTTGCATTCACATTTCTAAACCTGTTGTCCAACAAAAGAGAACATTATAACCTTTTTACTCCACAACACCAGTCAAATGCTTCCTTTTGTGATCTGACAAGGCTTCTTGTTACAGAATGAGGCAGAAAATATGTTCTATATGCTACTTTAAAAGGAATACATCGATTAGCAATAAATTAGGGTGACCATACGTTCTCTTTTCCCCGGACATGTCCTCTTTTTGGACCTACAAAAATGCGTCCGGCCGGATTTCTTAATTGCCCAAAATGTCCGGGATTCGCGTGTTTTCTTAATCCCAGTTCCGCTGAATCACTGACCATTGCCGCCTTCTCCCGCAACATGTGTTTTGCTCCCGCGATTTTCATCTTCAGCAGCTCAGATGTCGGGAGTAAATGACGATTGCTATATTCATTATTACATCCAACAATAAAGCACCTCAATCGCTTAAGACATCTTGTCTTCCCCTGCACCAGAGTCAACACAATGGCGGACTGATAACAGCTCACTTAGGGTGGGTCTAAGGTAAGACACCAGTCCAGTCTGTGTTGAAACACTACTGTCAATCAACTATCGTGGGAGGGGCCTGTACAGAACTACGTCATTCTGACAGGAATCTCAGAACAGCCTGGTTTGAGAAAGGGGATTTTAAAATAGGGATTTAAAAAAAAAAACACTGGATGGATTTTTATAATTATAGGATGGATGTGTACACACACTTCCAACATACATTTATGTTCGAATTTTGCATCCGATGACCCCTTTAATCAATTAATCTCAGTTGAAAATGTAAACAAATTTGCCTCATCCAACCACATTCTCTTTCACATCTGATAAAGTTCGTTTCTCTGACCAAAGGCAGGGCTGTGTGTTTAAGAAAGTAGTTATCTCAAACCACATTGACACATTATTAATTATTATTATTAAAATATTTTCTATTGGATTATAAACCAATAAAGTAGCATATTACTGTATTAATAATACTATTTTACTCTAAAATAAAAAAACTAAAATATTTAATAATAATAATAAATCTATCAAACAATCAATACTAATACTCATGGCTGTTTTACCTGCTTTGCTTTCAAACATTTCAAATGCTTTTATTTTGTGGAAAAGGTAGACCTTACAGCTTCTCTGTTGTTGATAACAGATTTATAAATTATTAATTACAAATTTGGGATGATAACTTGTGTGTTTTATTTTCAGTGGGATGGTAGGGAGAGCATGTTCTCCAGAAAAAATCTCCTCACAATTTCAGGGGCCGATGACTAATGATCCTTTACATAAGTATGTATCTTTCCTCTGGGTCAAATAACACAGCCATAGCGATTGAATTACCCCATTCAAGAAAGATAAGCATGGAATAAATGGTTGTATTCATGCTTTTTGTTCTGTTTTCTCATTGGTTTATTGTCTTTATTGTTCACAGGAGTGTCATGTGATCCCATTGTTTGATATATATAGCCCTCATGTTTCTTTGTCCATTGTCTAGCTTTGTTTGTGTTATCACTGTTGGTGAGTTTATGTCCATGCTTAAGTTCATGTTTGTTCATGCCAAGTCTAGTCACTGTTTATTTTACATTTGTTTATGGTTTGGACTTCATTAAAACTGCACATGGGTTCTACTACAATGTGCCTCAGTGGATTCATTACAGCAGTGGTCACTAACCTTTTTAGGCCCAAGATCCCTGACCTCGGCTTTTATGAAAGACAAGATCTACCCATTGAAGAATTGATAGAAAAAGACATCCCAGATTGTACTTCAAATTTGAGGCCTTTTACTTGGTATTTTAATTAGTGATGCTCCGATCATAGCTGATTCAGAATTCAGATTTTCTTTTCTTTCTTTCTTTTTTTAAACTAGCAAATTGGCTGATTCTGATACTTAAGCAAATTTATTTATTGGCTATTTGCTTTATAACAAACAAACTGGCTTCAAACAAAAATATCTAGCCATTTGAAATTAGAGGCAACCACTGCATTTTAATCACGATCTGCACGGGCAGTTGTTTTTGATTTGATTTAGATTAATTTCAGGATTAAAACAAAAAAAGAATTGTCTGACTTTGTGTTATTTATTTATTTGCTACATAAAACATCTGCACGAAACAAAAACAGCAGGTCTGAATGAGACTCACTCTCTGACAGCAGGTGGCTCTTATGAACAGGGTTGCCAGGTTTTCGCAATAAAACTAGTTCAATTGCCTTTCGAGGGGGTTCCCCTGTAAAAATCCATTCTGGGGGTAAAATGCAAGTTTTTCAGCAGGGATCTTCCAGTAAATTTCACATTCCAGGGGATAAATATCACGTTATTGGGGTCGCTTCAACCCGCAGACATGAACAACAACCCACGGCAACAGTGTTAAAGTAACATTAGCCCAATTCCAGAAGGAAAACCGTGGACTTGGCAACACTGCTTATGAACCGACCGCAATAGCTTTTCCTTGGTTACCGCTGTAAACAAAGCAGAGTCGCGCGTTATACTAGGGATGGGCGATACCTCTTATTTTATTTTCGATCCGATACCGATATTGTCAAGTCCAGTATCGTCGATATCGATACTTCTAAACTAAACTGATCTTTTAAATTATTGAAAGAATATATAATCAGTAATTATACTCAATTAATATTAGCTTTTAAAGCCATGTTTTTTTAACATATGCCTTTTTTGTTTACACTTTTAGAAATAAAATATACTATAATTGTATATTTTAGCCCTTTAATGGGGCAGTAACCTCAAAGGTGCAACTATACCCCTAAAAGTGAGCATATTAGTACTGTAAGGTCCACACACTTGGCCCAAGGAAGGTATCCAGTGGTGGATGAAGGTCACTTGCGTGTTCGGTCTTTTCAGCGCGCAGAGTTATTCAATTTAGATTTAACTCAAGTCTGACTCCACTTTAGTATCTAATCTGGCTCCATTTTAGTATGACCTCGAATTTAGGTTGAAAGGCAAATTGGTTGTTTGTCGGTCTCTAATTATTCTGACATTTGATTATTCTAGTTAACTCTTTCCTTTGTATTTTCTCGTTCATTAAGAATCTATGTTATTTAGGATGCCTCACCGCGGCCGCTATGCGTGGGCTCCACGATCACAAAACTCGCCATTCTAATCCTTATTCAGAGGTTTGTGGCTAATACCATTTCTGTTTAGCCCCCTACAGTTACCCATGTAATACTCAAACATTAATCAGCGGTTCTTCTAGAACCCGTCTAGACCCCAACATTTAATATAACTACGTACAACTTAATTAACGCTCCAAACATTAATCAGCGGTTCTGCTAGACCCTCTGTCTAGCCCCCTATAGCTAATATAACTTCGTACAACTTAATTAACTCTGAAATCATATACCTACGGTAATCGAAGTATCTCTTAACTCTTAGGATCTGTATTATCTTTTTAGTCTACGTTTGTAAGATTAAGACCGTTGTACCACTCACCCTGAGACTATTCAAATGAAACCAAACATGATTGTCAATCTTATTTGCATTCATATAGAACATTATACTATTGACCATGCTGAGTGAATCCAGTGGAGGGAGCAGATGAAAAGGCACTGATGCATATGTGAGAGAGGCGTTTCCTGCACCACCCCTCTGTGGGGTGTCTTGAAGATGCCAGTGTATTGTCTGTTTCTCAGGAGATCAAAGTATCTGAGTTTCTTTTATCCTTACAGT
>NW_015505394.1:897868-961242 GCF_001515645.1 Sinocyclocheilus grahami | reverse complement strand
AAAAAAAACAGTAAAAGCAGCAATATTGAGAAATATAACAATTAAAAATAACTATTTTCTATTTTAATATATTTTAAAATGTAATTTAAAATGTATCTGTAATCAAAGCTGAATTTTCAGCATCATTACTCCAGTCTTCAGTGTCACATGATCCTTCAGAAATAATTCTAATATTTGCTGCTCAAGAAACATTTATTATTATTATTGCTGCTTCATATTTGTGTGGAAACCGTGATGCATTTTTCAGAATTAATTTTATATATAGTAACAATGTAACGTAATGTAATAATGTGGCAATGGTTTCTATAGATCTACTTATGCTTCTGATGCTTTTGGGAAACGCAGCCCTATTTGAACCAGCACTGTGAGCCATGCGTCAGCAGCGAACGCTGTCTGTGATTGATTGGTTCTGTCTTTCAGCATTTGCGTGTGTTCCGATGAGCAGGAGAAATGGTTCTATCCAACACAATTATTTGCTAATATAGTCTATTTTTCCACTTAGAAGCTTATTTTATGCACCAAATTTCTTCATAAGTAAATAAAATTAATGTTTAAAAAAAAGCACTTCAGAATCAATATTTTTATGTGAGGATCGATCCTTTCGATACAACATCAGTATCGAAAGTATCGATACTTAAGGATCGATCCGCCCATCCCTACTTTATACGGAGGAGAAGAAAATGCCATTGCCATTGAAACTTTTCTCAAGACAGTTCCCTTCAGTGATACATTAATATAACCCCAGAAATGTAATGCATTTTTGTACTTATTTTACTGTTATTTTCGGGATCTACAAGGACAGTGATAAAGATCTACCAGTCGATCGACGGGTTGGCGACCACTGCATTACAGAAAGCTAGACCTGATACAATGAACCCAGCAGTTTCCTTGCTTTGCCTCCATTAAGGGGATCGATGCACAGAGGACAAAGTGGAGGAATTCTGTGGACTCTGTCACCTAGTTAATTTTAATGATGTGACATTAAAATTAATTTTTTTTGTGATGGGTTAAATGAACCCATTTGATCATGGCTTCCAGTGGGAGAGATGCACTTGTCCCTCGTGAAATACATGGACCATGCCCTTCTGCTGAGTGATTCCTCATTATTGTGGGGACTATGGGTGAGGAACCCCACAATTCTCCAGTACCTACCATGGCAGAGCCTTCAGCCATCATGTCTGATACACCAAAGTCTCATCACGTCATGGCTGCTACACTGGAGTTTTTCCATGCCCGAACCGTCATGTCAGGATTTATTCACACCACGACCACCAGAGTCTACAGAGCCCATTCACGTTATGCCTTCCAAGCCAGAGCCTGTTCACGTCTTAGCCACCATTCCTGAGTCATCAGCCAAGATGGCTGCCACACCAGAGCCTCGCTACGCCATGCCAGAGCCTCGTCACGCCACAGCCGCCACGCCAGAGCCTTGTCATGCCAGAGCCTCGTCACGCCACAGCCACCACGCCAGAGCCTCGTCACGCCACACCAGTCTCGTCACGCCACGCCAGAGCCTTGTCACGCCAGAGTCTCGTCACGCCACAGCCACCACGCCAGAGCCTCGTCACGCCACACCAGAGTCTCGTCACGTCACGCCACGCCAGAGCCTTGTCATGCCAGAGTCTCGTCACGCCACAGCCGCCACGCCAGAGCCTTGTCATGCCACAGTCGCCACGCCAGAGCCTCATCACGCCACACCAGAGTCTCGTCATGCCACACCAGAGTCTCGTCACGCCACGCCAGAGCCTTGTCACGCCATGCCAGAGCCTCGTCATGCCACAGCCGCCACGCCAGAGCCTTGTCACGCCACAGCCACCACGTCAGAGCCTTGTCACGCCATGCCAGAGCCTCGTCACGCCATGCCAGAGTCTCATCACGCCACAGCCACCATGCCAGAGCCTTGTCACGCCACGCCAGAGCCTCAACATGCCACAGCCGCCACGCCAGAGTCTTGTCACTCCACGACAGAGCCTCATCACGCCACGCCAGAGCCTCGTCACACCACAGCCACCACGCCAGAGCCTCGTAACGCCATGCCAGAGTCTCGTCACATTACAGCCGCCACACCAGAGTCTCTTCACGCCACTGGCGCCACACCAGAGCCTCGTCACGCCACAGCCACCACGCCAGAGCCTCATCACGCCACAGCCACCACGCCAGAGCCTCGTCACGCCACGCCACTGGCGCCACACCAGAGCCTAGTCACGCCACAGTTGCCACGCCAGAGTCTCATCACGCCACGGCCGCCACGCCAGAGCCTCGTCATGTCATGGCTGCCACGCCAGAGCCTCCAGCCAACAGGGATGCCACGCCAGAGACTCCAGCAGTCATGGATGACATACTAGAGTCTTCAGACATCATGGACACCACTCCAGTGTTTCCAGGTGTCATGAACGTCGCATCGGAGGCTACAAAGGCGATTCCTAGGCGTTTGTGACTGGCTTCCAGTTTGAAGGACACGCCGCTTACGTCGGTGCGAGCTGCTGGTGTTTCTGCGGTGGTACGAGGTCTGAGTGTCTCCGAGTCACTGTCAGTCGCACTCCCTGTTATGGCAATGGCCATTTTGTGTGTTTGGGCTGCACACTACTCTCTAGTCCATGTGTCCACTCCAGAGTCCGCGAATCCGCTCCAGAGCCTGCTTAAGCCCCAGAAATCAGTCCTGTTATAGGCGCTAGCCAGTGAGTTTCCTGCCTGTCCTGTTTTGACCACAGTGGTCACATGTAAACCCTCTGCCAGTCATGTCACAGACATGGAAGCCATCTCTGAACTCACAGTCTGCCCTATCATGGCCAAGGAGGCCATCTCTGAGCTGTCAGCCTGTTCTGTCAAGGCCAGGTGGTCCATCCATGTCTCTGCTTCCCCAAGGCCTTCTGACCTGTGGTGGTCTTCCGCTCCACCGGCTTCACCTTGGTTGCCTGCTCCATGGTGGTCTCCAGCACCATCTGATCTGCCATGGTGGTCTTCTATCTCATCTGCTCTGTTGTGGTGGTCATCTGCTATGCCGTGGGCATCTTTGGTCCTGTCTGCTCCACCCTGGTGGTCTTCAGCCCCATCAGCTCCACCAGTGCTCCACAGCCCAGGCCTGCCACTTCACCATAGTCCATGGTCTCCGTCACTGCTCCACGGCCCAGGCCCACCTTTTAGTCTAGTTTCCTGGTTTGCCATGTGATTCCCTGTGCCCTCATGTGTTCCTGCCATGTGCTACCCTTGTCCATGTGTCTTGTTCTCATTGGTTATTTTTATCATGTGGTTTTCTGTTTTATCAATGTTTTCTCATTGGTTTATTGTATTTATTGTTCACAGGAGTGTCATGCGACCCCATTGTTTGATATATGTAGCCCTCATGTTTCTTTGTCCATTGTCTAGCTTTGTTCATGTTACCATTGTTGGTGAGTTTATGTCCATGTTTAAGTCCATGCCAAGTCTAGTCTCTGTTCATCTTGCATTTGTTTATGTTTTGGATTTAATTAAAACTGCACATGGGTTCTACTTCAACATGCCTCAGTGGATTCATTACACAGGGTGTGTACAGGAATTCTATTGTGAGGCAAAATTCAAATATTTTTTAAATGTCATGTCTCCATTAGTGTCTGCATATAGCAGTGGTTAGAAAACAGTGTAAAAGTAGTACAGAGCAGTAAGAGCTGAAGCACTTTTCTAACTAATAAACTAAACCAATCAAATCATCCAAGGTCTCTTATTCTTCCTCTTAGTTACAGGTCAGTACTGAGGAAAAAGTGTTCATGTGAAGTCATCTGGGCACAGACTGGGCTTGTCCTTGATTTTGTTCTTTCGACAGTTCCATGGAAGTGCAAAACAAATGCACGTTTGAAAGAGACTGATAACGGAAATTCTCTTAGGAAGAGGTATTACAGATGTGTGTTTCTGTGTGCTTGCCAAGAAACCCTAAAGGCTAAATATCACCCATTTTAAACCCATATTTTCTTTCCTTGACATTTAACATTTCAATGTTCATACACAATAAAACAATAAATGAATAAATAATTGCTTGCCTTAAAAATGTCAAAAGATATTGCTTTAAAAAAAGGTCAAAGGACAAAAAAAAAAAAAAGTCAAATGTGATGCAAAAAAAGTAAAAAATAAAATAAAATAAAAAAGTTAAATGTGATGCATTTACCTGGATTTCATTTGACTCAATAGTGAAAAGAATAGACAAACATAGTTAACTTTTTTAAATAACACACAAACTAGGATACATGTTCATATTTTTATTGAACACACTGTGTAAACCGTCACTGTGCAGGATGGAAAAAAATCTGTGAACCCTGCATTTAATAATATAGTGAATATTTATTCATATTATTATTATTATTTAATCATAATTTAGGCAAACACATCTGCCTGTCCTGTTTTGACCACAGTGGTCTCCGCCAAATGTTTCCTGTAACTGTGGATCAGACAAGCTTTCAGGGCAGGAGCTTTGAACAATTCCTTTTCGCTAAACTCTTTCAGCTAGGTAAAATATCAGATGTCTTTCTGCTGTGAATCGCTCTCTTGAGGTTGTGCCAAAGCATCTCAGTCAAACTGAGGTCAGAACGGGACATTCCAGAATGCGTAATTTCCTGGCATTCTGTTGTTATGTGGTTTAAGTCATTGTCTTTTTCAATATTCTGCAGCCTATCCCAATAAACTTCTGTTTATCTGTCATGATAGAAAGCTGTCCAGGCCCTGAGGCAGCAACCATGCCCAAAACCTACTTTACAGCTAGGATGTGGCTTTGATGTTGGTGTTCTGTGCCTTTTCCCTCCACACGTGGTGTTGTGTGTTTACATAGTGCTTAATTCACCATAGACACTTCAACAGAGATGTTAACATTCTCCAGGGGTTTCTGTGAATCAGCTGACACTTAAACTTTTTGTTATAGCGCATTATAGGGCTCAGCGCTACACTGTGAATCTTGTCTCAGTGACAAGGATCCATGTTTTTGTTGAGGTCACTAGCTTAGAGATTCAAATGTTTTCCACCCTGCACTGTGAATATTTCCAAAATGAGTTCAAAAACGACATGAAAATGTGTTTGTTGGTGTCTGTGACTGTTTATTTATCTATTGTGCTGTAATTTTTTTAATTTAAGACCAATTTATGCAGAAATCCAGACAAATCCTGCCATTCTCTAAGCAACTAAAACAAAGTGAAAACAGCAAGGTACTTAAAATAAGACCTCGCGTAATTTTCTTCACATGTAAAAACTCAGGTCGGGTCTGGGATTTCCCCTCTTCAATATATAATAATCATAGCCAACTGTGTGGAAGATCACAAGCCATTATTTGAACATTATATCCACAGGACCAGGAACCAATACTAATCTCGCCATGCAGAGTCCTTTAAAAGCACCTCAAAAAGAATAAACTCCTCACATCTTGATTTTCCAAGGTTTACATAGATGAGGACTGAAGTACAATAAGTAATCAGTCTGGGGTTGCCATATCTGAGGCTGTAGACAAAATATCAGGGGCTGAGACTAGAGATACTGTAACTGTTTTAACATACAACGTACAACGTACAACACAAGTTGCCCTGTGACATATGCAAGTCTCAAGTGGCATGAAATAATTACATATTTGTGTGTGTCTGTGTGTCTTTGACAAAACCAGTGAGAAAGAGAGGGATACGTGAGTGTACACGAGCAAACAAAATATGTGAGCATGAGAAAAGAAGAGGACTTGAGCGTGCTTGGGTGTGTACCTTCAGGTAGTCTTTTCTCAGGTGCTTGTTTCTCCTCCGATCCTCATTCTGGTTGAGCACAGGAGGAACCTCTGGCCATCTTGGCTCTGAGTCACTGCTCTCTGATTTCAAACTTCCATCAAATGAGCAAGAGGAAGAAGCCTGAGGGACAAATCACAACATTACGGTGAATCACAGGGCTCAAAATGGATTTAACGGGGCTTTAAATTAAAAGGTAGATTACTCTGTGGAGTTGTAAACAAACAAGTTATGTTACATTCATTCTCAAGGTCTAACATGTGGAAAGCATTTCCTTCCACATTAATGGTAAATGAACAATGACACATGACACACGAATGAACAAATGCATGGAAGCATCAGTAAAAATGCACTACAAACCAGTTAGCAATGATTTGTTTTCCAGCAAAAGTGTGCTTATGAATTAATGGAGTTACATTTTAGTTGTTTTACTTTGTAATTTGTCAAGAAAAAAGGTGAACAAAATGTTGTGAACAAAACATTTTGTAATGAAAAATATGCACTACCATTCAAATGTGTGTGGCTGGTAAGATTTGTTTTTTATGTTTTTGAAAGAAAGTCTCTTATGTTCACCAAGGCTGCATTTATATGATGAAATACAGTAAAAATTAGATTTTTTCCTGTGATGGGAAAAGCTGTATTTTCAGCAGCATTACTCCAGTCTTCAGTGTCACATGATCCTTCAGAAATCATTCTAATATGCTTATTTGCTCCTCAAGAAAAATGTACTATTATTACTATTAAAGTTGAAAACAGTGCTGTTTAATATTTTTGAAGCTATGATGATTCTATCTTTACTGTTTTTACTGTCACTTTTAATCAATTTAATGCATCTTTGCTAAATACAAATATTAATTTCTTTCAAAAAAAAAAATCTTATCAACACTAACTTTTGAGTGGTGGTGTAAGAATTGGTTGAGCTGGTGAAAATGTTGTGAGTGAGTAAAAATACAACTAGAATATTGGATTTTGGAAGCTTTACTGTAAGGATAGAAATAAATGAGGAGGAGGACTGTGATGAACTGAAGAGTGACCTCAGAGAAAGCTGCATCTTCATCAGTGAGATCAGTCTCCTTAAAAAACACACACACACACACACACACACACAAACACAGAGAGAGGGAGAATGGAATTCACAAACACAATGATAAAGCAGACCCAGATCAAATCTGTAAAACATCTGCTGGTACCCACTGACTTTTCAAAATGTCTTGTGTTCAGCAGAAGAAATGTATTTAGTTTTGGGAACAACTTGAGGGTGAGTAAATGATAACAATTATGATAAAAAAAATAAATTATTGGGTGAACTTTCCCTTTAAAGTTGGCATAAAACAAAGTTGCATTTGTTTCACAACAGGGAAAGCCTCTTCTCGGGTTGTGATGTATATCAGAGGTTGCTGGAAGGAAGAGTTTATTTTCCCGACCTCAGGTCAGTGAACACATCATCAGAGAAGAGAAGAGATGTCGTTGCAAGGGTGAGGGGAAGATATTTTGATTAAGGATTACAAGGGAACGAGTTTAAAAAAATGATGATGTATGATGCAAGTTCAAATTCTGGGTGCAGACTTCATGTGGTTTTAGTGATGTGTAAACAAATTAGACAACAGCCAACACACTGATAAATGGACAAAAGAAACAAAAGTTTAAAACAAAAGTTTAAAGTAATTTTGAAAAAGTCTGCCCTGAGCGCTATTATCAACAAAAGCTTAAACAAAGAAGCCTATCCCACAACCCACAAATAAACCAGTCGTAATAAAACCATATTGTAATAATTCATTAATTCACAGTTAATAATTATTTTCAATGTAAATCCTGCCTGCATTTCTTATCAGGTGTGGGAAGATACAATGCAGGCATGTTTATGGCTTTGTGTGCAACTGTGCATGGCACATATATATTGGTACCTGTCCACTCAAGGCGGAGGCTGAGCTGCTTCCTTCATCTAGCGATGCACTGTAAAGAAAAACAGAAACACTGCAGACATGCACCTCCAAAACATACAAATGGGGGCTTATGGGTGACTGCACTAAGATAATAACGTGTGCTTATGTGTACAGATATGGGCATGTGTGTGCACGTTTAAGTGTATAAGGCCTGATGTGTTATCAGTTTGGTAATCTGACCATGGAGGACGAGAGTGCTGAAAGGCTTTATACTATTTCTTTCACTGTGCACAACGCATGTGGCCAAGCGCACATGAATGAAGACAGATTGTTGAAAAACAAATTGACAGATCGTAATTTCAGAAGGTTAATGGTTTACATTAACCTTAAAGGGTTTGCTGTAGCGTCAATTTTGTAGCCAGTGAGAGGCATGTCTGGAGCTGTAACTCTAAGGGTGAGATTGCTTTCTGCAGACAATGGTCGGCCTGTAATAACGTGTGCTTATGTGTACAGATATGGGCATGTGTGTGCACGTTTAAGTGTATAAGGCCTGATGTGTTATCAGTTTGGTAATCTGACCATGGAGGACGAGAGTGCTGAAAGGCTTTATACCATTTCTTTCACTGTGCACAACGCATGTGGCCAAGCGCACATGAATGAAGACAGATTGTTGAAAAACAAATTGACAGATCGTAATTCCAGCAGGCTAATGGGTTACATTAACCTTAAAGGGTTTGCTGTAGCGTCAATTCTGTAGCCAGTGAGAGGCATGTCTGGAGCTGTAACTCTAAGGGTGAGATTGCTTTCTGCAGACAATGGTCGGCCTGTCGAAGATACAATCAAGGGGTGAGAACCAGAAGGGCGTAAGTGACATTTTTGGTGAAATGGAGATATATATATTATCAAATGAAAGCTCTTAATTCCCAAAATCAAAAACACAGGGAAAAACCTTCAACAACGACATTCACACATGAAGCACCAATGTAGAGAGTTTTCAGCAGGCATTATTCCAGTCTTCAATGTCACATGATCCTTCAGAAATCTGATTTGCTGCTCAAGACATTTATTTTTTTATATTATCAATGTTGAAAACAGTCAGTGGTGTATTGTGTGGTATTGTGAGATGGTAATAAATGACCTCTTGCAGACCAAGGGTAAGAGACATATTGACTTTGAATAAACATCTCATTTGATATATTTTGTCTTCCTCTTTCTGATCTTGTTTAATTTATTGCCATTTCAATTGAGAAAATAAAGAAATTGCTGTCTAAAATTCTGCTTTGCACCGGTGAGACGTGTTTTTCTTGATTAGCTTACTATTAGCCAATGGTTAAGTTTTAGATCATGTCACTTAAGCCTTTCTGGTTCTCACCCCTCGCAATGTGCCTTGCAGTATCTTAATTTTATTTCTAATTTCTAACAGTCAATTTTAACACACCAAAGAATTAACAAATCATTTGACTTTACCAAAACTATGTATACAAATTCATTATCAAATGCCATGTTCCCAAAATCAAAAACACAGGGAAAAACCTTCAACAACGACATTCACACATGAAGCACCAATGTACAGAGTTTTCAGCAGGCATTATTCCAGTCTTCAATGTCACATGATCCTTCAGAAATCTGATTTGCTGCTCAAGACATTTATTTTTTTATATTATCAATGTTGAAAACAGTCAGTGGTGTATTGTGTGGTATTGTGAGATGGTAATAAATGACCTCTTGCAGACCAAGGGTAAGAGACATATTGACTTTGAATAAACATCTCATTTGATATATTTTGTCTTCCTCTTTCTGATCTTGTTTAATTTATTGCCATTTCAATTGAGAAAATAAAGAAATTGCTGTCTAAAATTCTGCTTTGCACCGGTGAGACGTGTTTTTCTTGATTAGCTTACTATTAGCCAATGGTTAAGTTTTAGATCGGAGGTGATGTGGGTTGACAATCAACTGCAAAATGTGCTATTACTTTTGCAGAAGCCATTTCTAAACAGTTTCTGGCACATTAGCACGAGCAACTGATGCCCTGGTGCACCGGTTCAGTCATAGTGTGCATCTCTAAAGGCCGTGACACACTGAGCCATTAGTCAGCCATCTGCCAATGCTGGGCCATCGTTAAGCATCTGTTATCTCAGTTTTTGCAGTATATTAATTCCACACCATCAGCAATAGTCAGACCCTGTCTGTGGCTTCTTGGCCGATTGAGCATGTTCAATCAACATTGGTTTGGTGTGCCACGGCCTTAATGCAGACCTCAAGATTCAGAGTGCAGTTCTGAATAAAACAAAAACAAACAAACTTAAAGTTATTCCAAGGATCACATCTGAAAATATTGTAGTTACTAGATGACAGAAGAAGACATGCACAATAATTCCACAAGTTTGGGAAAAATGTAAGTATTAAAAGTATATACCTGTCTCTACCTGTTCAACTGTCAAAATAAAAACCTTCTCCACCCTGTCATCTCCTCCCAGTCTTTTTATTTTATAAAACAAAAAGGGAGTTCCCACAATCAACAAAGATATCTCAGAGATTAAACTCCTGATCATTCTCCACCCTACAAATGCTCACGGTTTAAAACAAATATGCAAAGTTTTTATGCAGAGTTTGTTTTTATGAATACTGAATAGTGTAATAACCCTTTAAAATCAATAGCATTCATAAGCACATTACACATAAGGACAACACCTTGCAATAAGACTGAAGTTGGTAACATTAACATTAATGCAATGAACAAACGGTTTGTATTATTTTATTACGAATATTTAATTTAATTTCTTTTATTATTTCAGGTGGATGTTTCTATATATACATATGTTACATTTTAAGTATAAATTAAAATGAGTGCAATATGAATAAACATGAATTAACAATGAACAACAGCATATTTATCAACTGATATTTACTTGCATTAAAAAATGCTGTAAAAAGTTTCATGTTACTGTAAAGTGTTGACATCAGGTGAACTAACAATATTTCTTACAGCATTTATTAATCTTGGTTAATGTTATCCGTTTCTACTAATGTTCATTTCAACCTAATTTCTTACGTTTTTAACATTAAAGGTTAGTTTATGTATTATGGACTAAAATTAAGTAGCAGTGAAAAAATATTTATAAATGTTGTTCAGTGTTAGTTTACGATAACTTTTCAATAGGAAGAATCGCCGATAACTCCGCCTTGTCTAGAAAACGACATTTTACAACCAAACACATGTGAGAATTGATATGGGAAATAACGCAAGATCACACAAGAGACAGGCATTCTTGTCCAAGAATGGATTAATTCCTGTCAAAAACAGTAGCCTGTGAAAAGCTTGCAATCCAGGTTGTCTGTACTGATTTGCACTGAAAAATAACATTTAAACAAAGAAGAATATGAAGGAGAAAATGGTTGCTTGCTGATGCTCTGTTGCACATCTATTAACTTTCTATTGCCCTGTATCATACTCTGTCATTGTCTGTAGGTTGTTGCTGATGTCGTTTCCAGTCAAAACACATTCCATATGGCAGGACTGTGAATCGCAGACAGGTCCGGATATTTAGCATGTCAAATATCTCACAGGCGTCAGCAACATATCGGCGCTTCTCTCAGATTGTGTCTTTGATAACACACACTACACTATTGTCACACACATGAACGAGCACGTGCCTCCGATTTCAGGCATTAGTCTGTGATTTCCACAAAACTGACGCGGAGTGAAAATTGGGGCTAAAATCGTAGTGTGTGCCTGGCATTAGTTAAAATCATGTTTCGGGGTGGGTCGGGGGGATGTGGTTGGTTCCCAATGGAAGCTTATTGTAAAGTTTAAAAAAGATATGAAGTGTTATGCCATTTCTATACACTTAACCAATCATCTTTTAGGAAATACATAACATAATGAAGGTGGTTATTTTTAAATAAAGCAAACTATTACAAGAAATAGGAATGTGCGTGGAGGTGTTTGTGTATGCATCATAATACCTTCTAACAGCCTGAGATGGGGTTCTTTGTTTGGTGCTACTCCCTGAGTGGCTGAAAAACCTGAAAGATCGGAAAATCCATTATGTCTTTGAATATAGTCTTTGTTTGACATGCATCTGTGGTGCTTAAATGTATCTTTGCAAAATGCTTGACAGTAAAGCTGCTGGAATAAATATGAAATCTGATCTGAAACCATATGAGAATGCACCTTGAATTTTTAATTATGAAACATTTTATAGCTTGCGCAATGACTATGCATACAGTCAGTGGTAAAGATGGGGTTTGAAAAACAAACTGAATTTGTGTGCAACAATTTGCTAGGAAAGAGCTGCTTCTGAGCATTCTGAAGTCATGACGTGTGCCCAGTGACCTGTAAAGCAACTTGGCTTAGAATTCAAAACAATCCTCCAAAACAGTTTTTTTTTTTACATGTGAACCGAACCAACAAATTCAAAAGAAAGGTGTCCTGCACATTTGCACGTCTACAATTTTGGCCAAAAGGTTATGTGGGAAACTATTTTGAAATATTTACGCATGCAACACACTGTTATCAGCATTTCTTTTTGAAAATTGATTCAAAATTGCAACACCCTTGAAATTACAACACTTGACTTCTTGACATCATTAAACCTGGACATGCACATACTTTCTACTACACAACACGCACATAAACACACATGACCAGATGTACTAGGTGTGTGCTATACACCCTCTTCTAATTACACACATCCATCATTTGAAATAAACACACACATGTAAACACACACATCTCTCCTTCTATTTTCGATCTCTCCCCGCGGCTCTTCTACGGTGTATTAGACCCTCTGCCCTACAAATTAGGGATCGCCTCCTGAGAGTCAAATGTCACGTGTGCACCAATCAGATCCCAGGATTAGGTGGAGATGCAAGAAGTGATGGAGAAGGAGATGGAAGGAGAAAGAGGAGGAGGAATATGGTGATTAATTTGTTAGTAAGCAGAGAGGGTCTGATCCCATTCATTCAAAACACCTGACAGTAGTCCTCTCATGCAGAAGCAGCAGACTGCATGGATGAGCGTATCGAAAAGGAACTGACAAAACTTGTTTTCATTTGTGAATCTCTCATAGACGTACAGTGCCTATTTTTCACATTTTGTTATGTTGCAGCCTTATGTTAAACTGCTATAAATAACTTTTTTCCCACATAGATCTACACTCCACACACCATAATGACAAAGCAAAAAAGAGATTTGTAACAACTTTGCAAATTTATTAGAAATAAAAAACTGAAATGATTCCATTGCATATATATTTCTGGGACAGTTGAAATTTAGCTCAGGAGCATTCATATCGCTTGTAGATGTTACAACACTTCGAGTGGAGTTAACCTGTGGCAAATTAATTTGAATGGATATGATTTGGAAAAGCACACACCTCTCAATAAAAGGTCTAACAGCTGAAAATGCACATTAGAGTAAAAACCAAGCCCTGAGGTCAAAAGAACTGCCTGTAGAGCTCAGAGACAGGACTGCATCAAGCCACACATCTGGGGAAGGGTTCAGAAAAAATTCTACTGCATTGAAGGTTCACAGAAGCATGTAGTCTCCATTACTCTTAATGGAAGAAGTTTAAAACAACCAGGACTCATTCTAGAGCTGGCCTCCTGGTCAAACTGAGCAATCGATGGAGGAGGACCTTGGTTATACTGGTGACCAAGAACCTGATGGCCACTCTAGTTGAGCTCTATGATCATATGTGGAGATAGGAGAAACCTATAGAAGGACAAACATCACTGCAACACTCCACCAATCCGGTCTTTACGGTGGTGTGGCCAAACTCAATCCTCCCTTCAGTGAAGACACATGAAAACACACTTGGAATTTGCAACAAATCGCCCAAAGGACTCTCAGATTGTGAGAAACAAGATACTCTGGTCTGATGAACTGCAATTCCAAGCATCATGTATGGAGGAAGCCAGGCACTGCTAATCACCTGCACAGTAGCATCCCAAAATTAAAGTGTGCTGGTAGCAGCCTCATGCTGAGGGGCTGTTTTTCAGAGGCAGGGACTGAGGGACTCGTCAGAGTAGAAGGAAAGCTCAATGCACCAAAATATAGAGATAGCCTTAATGAAAACCTAGTCCAGAGCATTCAGAAACTCAGACTGGACAGAAGGTTCACCTTCCAACAGGACAATGACCCTAAACACACAGCAAGAGTGGCAGAGTTTGACAACTATGTGAATGTCCTTGAGTGGCCCAGCCACAGCCTGAGCTTTAACCCAATCAAACATTTCTGGAGAAGCCTGACAGAGCTTGAGAGGTGAAGAGGAGAGGACAAGAATGGCAGATAATTGCCAAATGCTGATGAGCAAAGCTTGTCGCATCATACCAAAAAGACTTGAGACTGTAAAGGTGCTTCAACTAAGTACTGCGTTAAGGGTATGAATACTTATGCAACGTACTTACAGTTTTTGAATTTTAATAAATTTGCAAAGTTGTCACAAATCTGTTTTTCTGTTGTAGAAAAAAAAGTTATTTAAAGCAGTTTAACATAAGGCTGCGACATAAAAAAAACAATGGGTATGAATACTTTTTACAGCCACTGTAACTTATAATGAAAAAACTTATAACGAGAGTCAGCTGAGGTATCAGAATAAGGCCCAAGTGAAAGAAAGACTTTTTCTTTCCAAGTGAAAAAGTGAGTGCAGAAGAGAGGAGTAGCATTTATAAAATATATATTTATATTATATAGGGCCGTCAATTTACTGTGTTAATATAGTTTAATTAATTTTGATAATAAAAATTATAAAAGCACACAAACTTACAATGCTAGCTACCGGGCCTTCAAGGAAAATGGTGCATAACTCTTCCCCCACCATTGACGAGTTATCTCGTCTTTTAGAAGACAACGCTTCCCCGCCAAAGACGAGTTTTTACGGCTTTTCGTGTTTTCACTGTTATACACTAGGGGGCGCTATTACACATCTTCTGAACGAGTACAAAACCTCCTGAACAAAAACACACGTGAACAGGACGGAGAAACGAGCGACCTCTTATGTAAACAGATGCATATGAAAAATAATGCGATCATCAGCAATGGCAGCATATAAATGAAAACTGCATAATGTTACGGAGTAAAATGTTGATCCAGGAAGTGGTATATGTCTGTGCAAGCTTTGGAGGTGTTGATAGAAGCGATTTACTGGATTTATGCTTTGATAATCGTACTGAATATTACCCAGATGTGGTTTTTGATAAAAATGTGATTTTCTCACCTTTTTGCTCAAAATTATGCATTTTTATGAAACCTACGTATATTCAAGTGTTGATAAAAAAAGAATGCTTTAAGCTAGAATAAAATTAATTGTTTTTGTTTAAAAGTAGAGGCTCTGGTCTTTATTTTGGTGTATTGCATATTCAAATATTCATACAGCAAAATATTCTGGAGGCCATCAAATTTTTGTGAAAATCATCAAAATTGCTGGCGGTGGCTGGCAACTTAAAAAAAAAAAAATGCTTAAACTTAAGAAAAAAATGCTGGCGGGGAAAGAGTTAACATTAAAATGCGGTCATCATTTACTCAACCTCATGTCAGTTCAAAATCATAAGACTCTGGTTAATCTTCCAAGTTTTGGTTACCTGGACTTTCAATAGAGGGACAGAAACTCGCAGCATGGCCATACCAGACATTGTCTTACTATTGGGAGATGATAGGGTCTGTATTACTTACTAATGGAGAAAGCGTAATGTCAACTTGGATCACGTGTGCCTTAATAACCAATCACATTACAGCCTTGACCTCACTGAATTTCAGTCAATCGCTGTTTACAGATACCATAGGAATAAATGAGAATTGCCGTAAGCTGTATCCTACCCATCGCAAAAAGTCTGTGATTTCTCTTATAAAACATCTTTTTATTCCTGTGTAAACTCTAAAGTGGAAGCATTAGCCGTTACGCTTTTTTGGCTAAAGATTGCAGGCTTGCCTTCTAGTGGCTTTGGCCATACCCACCACTGAGGTCCCCGAGGTCTGGTCCGCTGTATTTTTTCCAAAATATAATAATAGTTGTAAAATAATTGGCTATTACCACCTCTGCTTTGGTGCTGCAAAGATATTGCACAACACTAAGGTTACTGACTTTCTCATGAACTATAATAAAGTTTGAGATGACCAATCAAATCAAAGTAGGTGGGCTTTACGGTTCACAGAGGCTGCTGAGCACAAATTCCATTCATTTGTCGGTCATAAAGTGAAATATTATTTGTAAGTAGCTAAACTGAATATTTCATATTTGACAGTGGTTTTATAATAGAAAAACAGTTAAACGATCAACAGAAATAACCAGCGATGCAAACTAATAAAATTTTGTTTAATTTTGCCATGTCAAACTAAAATTTACATGATTCATGTAAATTATCAATGTGACGAGACATAAAACAGTAAGGCATAAGATTAATTATGAACATACTGTGAATTAATTTAATAAACTATTTAATAAACCTATTTTTCTTGGTAGCCTTCAGTTAATTAACCTTGTGACCTTATGTTTACTTCCTTAACTTACACAGACGAAAAAGACTGATGATATTTCACAAGTATGTCTGTGTTCGCACGTTCCATACAGATTGACAGTCTAAAAAGCGGTGCAACTTGCATTGCTAAACAAGTAGGTCACAATAAGTGACTGTCTTTTTGAGTGAGCCAATGACTGAACAATTAGTTCAAATTTACGTATTGATTCCAGGAAAGAAATAAGTTGCTGAAACTATTTGATCTTTGATGCTCATACAAATTACTCATATAAACCACATTTTGCTTATGTTTATTTACTTCCAAACTGATGCACAAGGATGAAATAAAGAATATTATTTTACTAAATTCTTTACTACTTTTCTACTAACTCATTCATTTCTTATTTAAAACCATTCCTGTTCCTCCTCTTATGAATAATCCATTGAAACACTTCACCTGATTCTTATGTTTCTTATGAATCACCTTAACAAATAAATTATGCTACTTGTCCACTGTCATGCTTTTAAAGCTACTGTATTGCAGTTTTTTTGGGCCTTCAGACATACTAAAATGCATATCTGTAGATCAGAGAAATCAACATTTTTCCATTAAGACATGTGCCCAAACCCCCCTAACAAGCTCAATTTTGGGACCTCAGTATATTTATGAAACACTGCGTACAGCCCTGACTCACACGTTTCATTAAAAATATCTTAATTTGTGTTTCGAAGACTAACCAATGTCTAATGGGTTTGGAACATCATGAGGGTGAGTAAATGATGAGAGAATTTTCACTTTTGGGTGAACTATCCCTTCAAGCCCTGACTGCTTTTAGTAAAGCCCTGAATGTTTTTTGTTACCTTGTCTCTTTTTAAGTTTTCATGTCAGGTAATTTTTTGTCTCAACTTATTCAGAGCTGCAATTTGAACACATAAAATCTTCTGTAAACTAGTATATAATATTACATGAAGTATATAATATTCCATTATTTAATCAATGTATGATGCCCTGAATATCCAATAACCCTAGAACAACCCCATTATATAAACAAATTTTTAGACCATATAGCCAATTCAAAGACTTGTGGCAAGCAAGTAAAACACTTGCTTTTTTGTACTTTTGGGTGCTCATTACGTATGCAGTTATTTGCTATCAATTTTATTAATGACATCTTTTAATCGATAGACAGCCCTTAAATTACGACAGGGAGTCTGATGGAGATACTGTCTACGTGTTTGATGGACTCTGCAGGTCGCATGACCATGTGTGATTTAGCATGAAAGATCACCTGTTCTGTTGCTCTTGTTGTAGCAGCTGTACTGCGATCTTCCTCAGATCCAACACTTCCTTTAAGTCATCCTCATCTTCTTCAGCTAACTGCTCTTTCTCGGAGCTGAAGTAGCCAAGAGAGAGAGACAGACAAAAAAGAAAGAGACAAAAGGATGTTGTTGCTGAATTCTTAAACACAACTTAGTCAATCAGTCAAATTCTTACATCATGTTACTTGCACAATTAAGATGCTATTATAAAATTTCAGTCATCAGTGAAGGTCTGAGTCCATGTGAAGTTAAAGGAATTCATAGAAGAACAGACTGTTTAGAAATATCATAACAGAAGGGAATGTGGCTATGAATTCATGCATTCATTTGTTTAATTTATTTATCTTGGACCATTATCGGATTTACTAATGGCTAGCAGTCTTGTAGTGGCTGCCTTCAGGCACATATGTTAGCGTGATACAGGGAGTGATGGTACAGGACCTTAATGAAGCCTTTGAGCAGATATGGCATGTGCATTTTACTGTAAACATTGGTGTCTCGATAGGATATTTTTCTATTTTCTACCATTGGTTAATGGTTTCCCACCTCCATTTTATGGGTGGAGGAACCTTTTCATGAGTATCTGACCAGAGGAAGGTCAGTTGGGGCCCCATTAAGGCATTTGAGGCCTAGCATTGCTAACTCCTTTGGCAGCCCCTGCATCTCTCTCAGATGTATTGGCATTGCTTCTCCTCTGGGCAAGAGGGACCCAGACCAAATGGTAATTAGAATGGGGGAGTTCTCCCGTTTTCATGCGTTACTTTATCATGGCTTTGGCAGCAGAGCATGTTTGGTCATCATTCCTGGAACATATTGTCACCCAGCCATCTGTACACCACTACAACTTCAAAGTGAGACAAATCAAAAACACATCTCATTTCAATTAACTGTGAAAAAAATCTCTAAAGGCTGGAACACATTACACAACTTTTGCCCATATTTTCTTTAAAATACAAATTGTTTTCATTTGTCACACATCTCCAAGCAACAAGGCATGTTTCTGCATTAGTTTGTTGCGTTCGTAATGACTTGGAAGTTTGATAATGCGTGATCCTCAGTCATTTAGTGTATGATGCCCAGTTTTTGTCTGTTACAGGATGCCTATTGTTTTAAAATCTGTTCAGATTTTTTAATTATGTAGCGTATTCCAGCCTTAACAAAGGTTTTATAAAATAAACAAAAACTGGCAAAAAAAAAAAACATGATTTGAAGAACGTCTAATATATGAAATGTGTATCAAGAGCACTCTTGACAATCAAAACAATGACTCGAATGCCACAAACTACAACTCCTCCAAAA
Organism: Sinocyclocheilus grahami; assembly: GCF_001515645.1. NCBI lineage: Eukaryota > Metazoa > Chordata > Actinopteri > Cypriniformes > Cyprinidae > Sinocyclocheilus > Sinocyclocheilus grahami. Next base: position 942,560 of record NW_015505394.1, on the reverse strand, counting down.
AAATCTAGTTTGACTCCACCCCTTTCTTTTTACCATACAAGGAATTCTTCTCATCTAGTAACCTAACGTACACATACACCCACTTAAGCGGATACACGATAAAACACCGAATAATTGGAAAGTATGGCTACTAACTCGGAATTTACATGATGACTCAAGTATTTGTTTGTTTCATTTTCACGCTTGGATACTACAGAATCTGGGAATTCTCTGGAAAATAATTATGACTCTGTGACCTTAAAAGGCTGAAGACGACTACAATGTAAAACTCCTGCGAACCTTCAATCTGTGAGCAAACTTTGTGTCATAGTTTTTTTTTAATATACTGTATATATTTAGTGTGACTCGCCAAATTCACTGAAAAGGGCTCCACCCATTATATTAAGAATCTGGGATCTTTCCATAATATTGGATGCAAATGAGATCTGTCAGCTCATCCTACAATCTGAAATAGTGACCGTGTTTTACATGTGATGGTGTTTACATAAATCTACATTTGAATACAACACAAGGGTGGAGGAAGCCTTGTAGCACTGGACAAACAAAAGGATAGGAACTGTGTTTTCCATTTGGTGCTTAACTCAATGCAAGGAAATATTCTGTTAACATGGTCCTTCTCATGTTAACACTTATGGAACACCAATGTAAAATAAAGCAAACACATAAAGCGTGTCTTAAAGCATGAAAGTCATTAGTGTATCATTTGAGGTAAAATATTTAAAAAAAAATTCCATAGACAAAACACTGTGTTGGCACTGGCACAGCCCTGCTACTTTAAGGCTTCTACAGTGAACCGGTGCCAGTTTTTAGAGAGGGGAGTGTGCGTTGGCATCATGACATGCCTATAGATATAGCGGTAACACTTTACAATAAGGTTCATTAGTTAACTACATTAGTTAACATGAACTAATAATGAACTGCACTTATACAGCGTTTATTAATCTGTTAATGTTAATTTCAACATTTACTAATACATTATTAAAATCTTGTTAACAGTAGTTAATGCACTGTGAACTAATATGAACATCTGTATTTTTATTAACTAACGTTAGCGTAGATTAGTAAATACAGTAACAAATGTATTGCTCATGGTTAGTTCATGTTAGTTAATATATTAATATAACTAATGGTTAATTAATGAACCTTATTGTAAAGTGTTACCGATATAGCTGCCAAAAACAAGTCACATACTGAATTCATCTATGTGTATTGTTGTGCAAAGTCTATTGTGGTGAAACGCATCCCATTCTTTTGTGAACTTTTCCCTCTCCTTTATTATTTAGACACTTAACAAAACAAAGTGTATATGATTACTGCTTACCCATGATCAAATGAATAAATAACTAAGAAATGCATTTAATGCAACACATTTGACATTGTCATAATATATAAAGCAAACAAACCTCCATTCCCTGACTCAACGTGTAACATTGTTAGTCCGGATCTAAATAAGATCTAATCTAGACTGGATGGGTGAACAGGCTTTGGGTGAGGTATGCCAAAAGGTTTTGCTTTTTCTGTTGTTCTGAACTCAATTCAATAGAATGCAAGGGAATTTTTTGGTTCATAAAATTGCATCACTTCCCCCTTTTGTTAACTTCTTTGGAACACCAAGGTAAAAAAAAAAAACAACCCAGGCTCGTAACACATGTGACGCAACATCATTGCTACACCATATGTAGAAAAATACCCACATTAAATAAAAAGAGCTGTCAATGTGCAAACATGAAGATAGCATTCATACTGCACACTTGATATGATTAGAAATAAAAATGCATAAAAACTTTAAACAATTACCATTGTCCATATCATACTAATTGGCAATAAATAAACATAAATGCATGCCCATTTCAAGTTCATAAATGAAAATGTAGCTCTTATTATTTAGCAATCTACATCCTCTCTCCTGCTAGAATACACTCAAATGTAAAGCTCCATCTACACTATTAAGTCTGCTTTTTCACTTTTATTAATTTTTGTTTGTGTATTGATAAATGCATGGACATGTGTCTTATTAAAGATAATAAGATAAAATAATATCATCAGTCTATCAACAAAAAGTTGTTTTGTTGTTGGACTATGTGGAACCCTTGATCATAGAGTACCGTCACTTTAAAATTCACCTAGAATGCACTCTATACCATTAGACATTGTTTAGGAAATTGTTGTCTATACCAGAAATGTGCATTTTACAAGCCAACACAAGTACGTTCAGTTGTTGTAGTCACCTCAGTTCTGGTGCCCCTTATCACATTCCCATAGTTTGTCAGAACTTTTACAGGAAAGTTTCAATGATTGTGCAATATCTGTGTAAAGCACATAAAATAGTGGAGGCAACAGACAAATCCCATGAGGAAAATAGCTAATTGAGTAAGTGAAGCAATCAATAATTAATAATTAAAAATAATTGCAATACAATGCCATGTCATAGTGCATTGCATAATCCGAGACACAGTAGTGGTTTGTTGACTATGAACGACATGGTGACACAAGCCAGAGAAAACTGTGCCACACCTATTCTAAGTAATCTAAAAAAAATAAAAAATACAAATTAAAAAAGGGGGGGGGAAAACAGTCATGCATGCATGTTTGTCACTTTTCCTGTGACAAACTGCACAACGGAATGTTTTAAAGGTCAAAAATGTTTGCAAAATACTGCAACCAAAACAAAAACCACAATGACATTTAGACTCTTGTTTGTCTAATGGGCCATTCACAAAGAATGCATTTCTGCATTCCACTACACTATTTTTCCACTGTTTTCTTTTGACATGTCATTCTAAAATCACAGCACTCAAATTTGAAGTGTAACTTTTAAAAATCGCATCTCTAGACCCCACGGTTTGTTCTTCATTCCACTGTCCTGCGTCTCACATTTTTTAAACACAAATATGCATTCTGTGTGAATGCCCCCGCCAAATATTTAAGAGCACTTCACTGCAGCTGCTACTTGTTACTTTGTTTAGAACACAGTACCAATATACAGTAAAATCCATCATGCTGTGAGCAGTTTGGACGTTTAAAGAGTTTTAATGTCTTTTAATGGTTATTTGTCTTTTTGCTCCTAAAGAGGCTTCGTCCGGTGTGAAGTCTTCATGTGTCAAAGGGCATTTGTAAAAAAAAAACAACAACTAGTAAAAGGTATTTTATCATACCCTCCATGTTCATTAAGAAATGGCTTCAAGTAAAACATCAATTATATGAAAGCAAAACCAACAATATAATGACTTGTAAAGTACACTCACCCATCACAATATAGCAATGTCTACAGTTACTTTTTTATTTGCGATTACAAATTACTATGCGATTCTTAAGTAATTCTTAAATAATTAATTTGTGCATCATCCAATTAATACATTTCATTTAGATTTGATTGACAGCATGTTGCACCAATTAAAAAGTTCCCGTCTCATGGAAATATGAGGGCTACATTTGTTGGTGGGAACGGCAGCTGTAGACTCTGAGGGTTGAAATTCATGGCACCTTTACATCAGGAGCTGAATGAAAACATACTTGAGTTCTAAGAAAAGAAATTCTGGATGGGGGATGTTTTTGAATGAGATTTGTTTTTATTGGCAGGAAGTATATCAAAGGAACTATTCATGATAATGAATGGAAGTTTAAGTCTGTGCAAGAAAATGACTTAGAACTACAAATAGTGATTTTGTGCACGGGAATATTGCTGCATATTATCTCTCACAAAACACCAGGCAGACTTACCCAGACTCCTCTTTCCAGTTCTCTTTGTCTTTGCTTTGGTGTGTTTTCAGAACCCGCTCCAGCTCCTGAGGACAAGAGAGGGGAAGCTCCTTTACAGTGTGTGGTTTAGTGAGTGATTTTATGTATACATGTACTCAAGTGTGTCATGTCTTTGTATAACAGGTAAGGATTAACAAAGCGTGTACATGTATATGGGACTGTCTAAAAGTTTATGCATGCAGTACCTTTATACATGACACATAGGGTGCATTGTGCTGTAGATCTCCCTCAGACAGAGTGCCCTCTTCATCTGGATTTGGGTCAATAAAGTCATATGGGTCCTGATCTGCACATAATCGGGATTAAATCAAATTGTGGTGTCAATCTTAAATCACAATTATGCAACATAATTACAGAAATACATGACACGCATTTCATATCTTTAACATAAACTGACAACCACCATAATAATGCAGGTGGTAAAAGAGACAGCAATATGAAGAATCAGTTCATCACATGTGGCTTTTCCACAAGCTGAAGTATATACTAATATGTAGAAGGTGCACAGAGTAATTCACACAAACACTAAACACCATCATGGTAACACACGACACTTAAATAATGCAATAAACATTCATTAAACAACAGAAGATGTAACGTAAACCCACATGTACATAACTGGTAGCAAACATGACAAAACTATTAAGAAACAATTATTTAAACAAAATACTTTAAAATGTGGAGTGTCAAGCAGGGAATTCTGGGAATATTCGTTTACAGTTTTGTACTGTAAATTATATGTTGATTTGTTCTTTTTTTACTTCTAAAAATTGTACAATTAACAGCATTTTACTGTAAAATTACATGAAATGTCTGGTTAGATCTTTTACAGTTTTCCCTGTATATAGTATGGGAACTTACTGTTGTTAACCTATTAACAGTTTTTTCCCGTAGCGTTTTTACAATATTTTACACTTAAAATTACACATTTTTTATTTCTATCATTACAACTCTCCAAAAAGTTTTATCAAGGCAATGGATATGACAATGCTAATTTATTTGGTCTTGGCCAAGGTAAACAGAGGTAAAACATTTTTGTTTTACATCCTCAGTAAAACAGTGAGTAGTGATTAGTCAATATTTATGTGACTAATAAAACATAACTAACATTCCTAATGCTGAAATCACACCTTTGTTTGAGTCCAGCTTTGTGAGAAGTATGTGTGTGTCAGCCCGTGCTGTCTCAGACACTTGAGAATGGAGGCTCATGGTGTCATCATCAGATGGCTGTGGAACAGAGCAGAAGAGAGACAGATGCCCTCTGGCAAACTGGCAAAAAGAGATTTACTTCTAGAAATTCAACTGCTACTTGTGTAACTCCCACATAATAGAATTCATCTATCATCCTATAAGATCATTTTTCTTTAACATCCAGGTCAGGCCAGTTTCCACAAGTGGGCCCTACCCACCTCACCCCACCCCAATATCTTGTTTGGTTGCCTGGTAGAACAGTCAAAACATTTTTTTTTACATTTAATCAAGTGACAAACAGCCTGTTTGAGTGTGCATGACTAATGCATGTATATGTGTGTTTACCTCTGTAGTCGACAGTCTTTTGTCACCGTTGTCACTGCCAATACCTGAGTCTGGGCCATGGTTCTTACTTGGATAGAAATCTTCCATACTAAACAAACAAACATATATACATTTAACAAAGACACAAAGAGACACACAACATCATTTCCCTTCACTATACTAAGAGATAGACGAGGATAAATTCAATGAAACGATAAAGCAATATCACACTTAGAAGACTCAACAAGTTAGTGGGCAATTATGTAAATAAATATGTCAATGTGTCCTGAAGACCCCCTTCTGAGGGTGCTCAGCTTAAACAAAAACAAAACACAACTTAATACAAATATTGAATTACAGAATTAAGGGAATGAAAAACATTAAGAAAAAATAGCAAGCATAATATATGCATATACAGTGGGTACGGAAAGTATTCAGACCCCCTTAAATTTTTCACTCTTTGTTATATTGCTATACAAACACAGATGTATACGCATTTACATATATACATAAACATCTAAATGAAATAAGAAAAGGGCACATTTTAACCAGAGCCTGTGTCATTAAAGTAAAGTAAAAATGGGCATCTACATTTTTGTAAATAGATCGGGTTTAATTCTGACTACAAAAATTAATCAATTCCATTTCATGGAAACAAAGAAGCAGCACAATTGTCCAATTATACAACACACAATTATACAATTATATCATAATATTGAGTAATATTGTTAAATAGATTTTGAGTCATTTAAATTAATATTAAAGGGGTCATATGATGCGATTTCAATTTTTCCTTTCTCTTTGGAGTGTTACAAGCTCTTGGTGCATAAAGAAGATCTGTAAAGTTGCAAAGACTAAAGTCTCAAATCCAAAGAGATATTCTTTATAAAAGTTCAGATCTACGTCGCTATGTGGGAAGATTTGCATAACGCCGCCTAAATGTTCACGCAAAGAAAGGCGGCGTAACTTTTATTCTTGCTGTAGTATTGTTGTTGCCGCCGCCACCATGTTATGAAGGCTCTGTGTGTTTTGTTGTGAAAGCGAAACTACTTTATTTGGCCTTCCAAAAGAGGACGATATCCGCTTCGTCATGCCTGGAGCTAATCCGTGCTGGTCGCTGAGGAAATACATCAACTTCGTGCTGTGGATCGCCGGATCGGCTTTCACCGTGGACGAAGCGGAGTCCAGCCCGGGGTCGTCACATGTGGTTGCCACAAGCCCGCTGGACGTTCCTTCGTCAAATCCGCTGGCTGCGCCGATCTCAAGCCTGCTGTGTGTGACGCTGTGTTTCGTTGTGAAAGCGAAACTACTTTGTTTGGCCTTCCAAAAATGGACACGACTAGAAATCAGTGGTTAAGTTGTATTTAGTTTTTTTAACCTTAAATCGCATAAACATTTCATTACACCAAATACACAAAATAATGTTCTTTTTAGCAACGTCATATGACCCCTTTAATATATTAATTTGAGTAACATTTTAACAATTTGTACATTTGTTTTTCCAACAATAAAACAGTTCCAACCGTTGTCAAAGTACATGCCTTCAAGCAACACATAGCAGAGATGTTTCATTCATGAAACTAATGTGTTTCTGAACAAGTACTTTGACTATTTCAAAGACTCATTCACAAAAGACAGTCACTGTTTTCTTATGTGAATGAATCAGTGCTTTTGAACAAATCACTTGAATGAATAATTCAATGACTCACTCTATTGTTTCTTTCCTGAATAAATCAGTGTTTTTCACTAATTGGTTGGGTGAACACAAAGACACTCAGCTGTCGCCACCTACTGGCATATCAATGTAACCTGCAGAAAGTCGCTGTAAAATCGTCACCACTAATGCACAGACTGACAGACAATCACAAACAAGAGGAGTGATAGAAACGGTGCTGATGGACTGTATTTTAGCACTCCTGAAATGCTGCTCGACCAATCAGATTCGAAGACTGGAAGCAACTGTTGTATACAAGAGTTTTTATTCCTGTCTGTGTCGGCATCCCCTATAATTCAATACAGTTTTGCATAAAAAAATATTGTGTACAAATAACTGTAGGCTAAAAAAACCTTAATAACTAATGTGACAGCACCTAGCGCAGGAAATATTATGAAAAACTGGAGAAATACAAAGTGCGGTAATGAGGTGAGTGTGCGGTTACCCACAAATGGTAGATTAAAAATGCTTTTGCAAGTTTTATGTGCATTATCAGTGCAGCAGTAAACACCTGTTCACTTAAAAAAATATGATTGATGGGGCTCTGAAAGTGCTGTTACTCATACTTGTTAAAATATATGCGTGCTTACAAAGTGGCATAGACATGAGAATGAAAGGCAAGGCTGTAGGTACCTGTCTGTCAGCTGCTGAGGCAAGCAGCGTTTTCCCAGAGAAGGCAGGTCAAGTGTGTCTGGTTTTTTATCCAGGCGACATGCCTGCAGGTTTAAATATTTAAAGATGTGGATATTTCCCTTTAGGCAGACCTGAAAGCAAAGAAGAAAATTAATCTCAGAACTGTCAAGGTGGGACAATACAAAACAGCAGAGAAATTACAGCCTCTCTAAAAAGTCTTCAGACTACTTATAAACAGACACACTACCATTAGTTAGAATTATTTTAAAGAAATTAATACTTTGATTCAGCAAGGATGCATTAAAGGATTAGTACACTTCTGGAATAAAAATTGTCTGATAATTTACTCACCCTCATGTCATCCAAGATGTTCATGTCTTTCTTCAGTCGCAAAGAAATTAAGGTTTTTGAGGAAAACATTCCAGAATTTTTCTCCATATAATGTATAAAAGTATATACACTTTTATGTTTTTTAGAAAATGACCAATCGTTTCACTAGATAAGACCTTTATTCCTCGGTTGGGTTCGTGTAAAGTCCTTTGAAGCTGCACTGCAAATATAGGACCTTCACTATAATTGGATTTTGGAAGTCCATTATATAGGAGAACAATCCTAGAATGTTTTCCTCAAAAACCTTAATTTGTTTGCGAATGAAGACAGAAAGACATGAACATCTTAGATGACATGAGGGTGAGTAAATTATCAGGAAATTTTTATTCTGGAAGTTAACTACTTTAAAATGATCAAAAGTGACAGTAAAAAGTTACTTTTTGCTGTATAAAACATTTATTTTAAATTGTAATAATATTCCACAATATATCACCAACCACAACATTTTGAACAGTAGTGTATATGTATACATAAAAATGCATACATACAGACATTATGTTAAGCCAATTCTCATTCTCATGTAAATATTTACATTCTGTGCAATGCAACAATTTATTTAAGATTGGATTTATGTTCATTTCACACAGAAATCTGTTTGTTTCATTAATATAATAATAAGATATATATATAATAATAAAAGTCAACAAAGCCATAGACTGGTGTCTACCTGTACGTGCACACACTTCCTCTCTGGGGGTATTGACAAGTAATTTCCAAGGAAAACTATACATTCTGTAGATAATTTCAGTAACAGGAAGGACTGGCTGTCCTCCAAATCTGCGTGTCGCAGCAAGACGAGCCATAGTAAAAGATCTTTGGTTATCAACAGAGATTAGGTGTTCACACTTAGTTATATTCTTTACAAGAACCAACTCAAGCCTCTTTCAGCGAACACAAAAAAATATTTTCCCCATTGTTTTTGTTTTTATGATTTTCATTGTAATTATCATCAAAAATGTTAAATAAATCAAGAAATATATTGTAATGATATTATACTGTAAAAAATGTATTTAATAAAATAATATAAATATTATTTAACAGTAACAGTAAATAACAGCAACAGTAAAACTGTACAATTATAATACCAAAATTGACATATTAATTTCTTCCTTTTCAAACATTAAATTATCAAGCTTTTTAGTGTTTTTTGGCACTCTGAAACTGCAGCACATTTATTTAATTCAATTGCAGCCTTAGCCATACTATGATATTGACTTAAATTAATCTACCAAATAAATTATAAGTTACACAAACAGAAACGGTAACACTGATAACACTGTAATACTGTATCCCAGTCAAAGCCTTTTCCACTGCAATTCATTTGACCACAGGCGTTATGCACTCTTTTTGTGGTTTTTTGCGTTTGTGTGGTATATCTTTTATTTTTTTTGAGGTGATTATTCTTGGCTCATGTGGCACCTTAGGTGAGATATGAACAAAGCAAAACACCATCATCATTATTGCATCAATACACCTGATATTTTAGGGATTTTCCATTGGCAGCCACTGGATGGCGCCAACAGAAAATAAATAAAGAACAGACAGTAACATTAAAAAATCTTCAGCTTCAGCTCAATACATGTGAAGAGATAGACAGCAACAGACGAGTACAGACACACCTGGGCAGGAGGAGACTGCATGGGGTTGTTGTCAAGAATGATGTGCTGTAACTGCTTAAGTTTGCGGTAAGATATGGGAATCTCAGTGATTTTATTACAGGAGAAATCCAACCTGATCAACGGCAGATCGGACCACTCTGTGAGAACGAAAATAAAGAAATATATAATGAGAATTTCCATCCTAACTCATAGTATTAACATAACTAGTATACACACTAAATGTGCTTAATGTCAGTGTATATACAGTAAAGATTTTGTCGTTTTATCTGACTGATGCTTTTGTTGACATATCTGTGTTGTGTATATGTCTATACCATCTGGTAACACTTGTAGACAATTTCTTCGTATGTTAAGTTCTCGTAACGCGAGGAGTTTCCCCATTTGAGCAGGAAGCACCTGGATCTCATTACAGCTGATGTCCTGAACATAGGAAACACATATACTGTAAACAAACGTCACAGAAACACAGACATTAGTATATACAATACAATCACGCATGTATTTCCACACACTGACCAATTCCATGAGGTCTTTGGCCTTTCCGATATCTTCAGGAATAGATGGGAGTTTATTGTTGCTGACCACCAGTACTTTCAGAGGAAGATTGAAGAGAAACTTGGGGAGAACGGACAGCTGATTTCGACTGAAAACACAAGGATTGGATTCAATAAATACACATTTCATCCTCTTATCATTTTCTCTAATGAGAGAACCCACAGAACAACTGAAATCAATTAAACCCCTTACAGTTGCTGGATGATAGCAACTACCATTCTGCAAAGGACTCTTGTGTCTCTCATGAAAATAAAATAAAAACAGTAATATTGTGAAATATCATTACAATATTAAAATAACTGTTTTCAATTTGAAAACGTTTTAAAATGTCATTTATTCCTGTGATGAAAACGCTGCATTTTCAGCACCATTACTCCAGTCTTCAGTGTCACATGATCCTTCAGAAATCATTCTAATATGCTGATTTGCTGCTCAAGAAACATTTTCTATTATTATTAATGTTGAAATCAGTTGTGCTGCTTAACATTTTTGTGGAAACCTTTCAGAATTCTGTGATGAATAGAAAGTTCCAAAAAACAGCATTTATTTTAAATAGAAAACTTTTGTAACATTATGTAATGTATTTATTGTCTTCAAATACCTTGAAGTCAAACATGCTTAAATTGTAATAATATTTGACAATGTTATTGTTTTTACTGTATTTTTGATTAAATAAAACATTAGAACAATAGTGTTCAATCAGGGTTTAAAACTACTTGATTTAAATCCATTTCTATGAGTCCACGATACATTTAAATGCAGTTTCATTTAAAAGACTTTTTTTTTTTACAGCTTGAACAACGATAGATGGCATGGAAGCCAGAGGCCAAGGTAGTCTTAGAAATAGATCAGTATAATGAGATGTCAAAGTGAGTTAACATATAAAGACATCAGAGTTGTCACGATACGCTACTGTGAGGAGCACGGAGCGAGGAACGAGGAGACGTGGCGTAGACTTCAAACAGACTTTAATTAACATCCATGGAACCAGGAACACACGTAGCAGGGAAGGACGAACAATACTGGACAAAGAAACTAGGAACCAAACTCACATTAAATACACTTGACTTGACGAGACACACCTGGGAGCAATAAACAATCAAACACATGGGAAAACTAGGTCAGGGCAGGCACATTGAGGAGGAAAAACACACAGATAGAGTCCAGGGGCGTGACAATAGTGTGGGTATTACCTGATGTTCAGGTAGGTAAGCATCTGTAGGTTGATAATGGCCTCTGGAACCATCTTTATGCAGTTGTGGTAGAGGTTTAATGACTCCAGCGGCGCAAACATACAAACTTCTGGAGGGATTTCACAAAAATGGTTTTTCGACAAGTCTAAAAAGAAAAAAGATAATCAGATAAGTTTAACACACCAGATGAGATCAAAAGAAAGATACAGAGACATATTTACAAACTAATTATGCATGCTAGTGTACCACACATCCAAACAAAAAGTTTGAAGCCCTGTTACTCAGGACTACTGTCTACAAGAGAAAGAATAATTGATTTATTGGATAATTAACTGGTTGATTAGTCTGATCTATAGGAGTTTCACCTTATCAGACATTGACAAAGCAGCAGTGTAACACACACACACACACACACACACACAGAACAAGAGAGAAAGAGCAAATTGGGGTTATTGATTTGTTAAGGCAGTACATATAATTCAGATGCAGTGAGAAGAGCTCTGTCACTAGCTTTGCTTATGTGACACCTAATATTAAAACAGCTGAGATTGAAGACAATGAAATGACATGAAAACGTGGGGAATGTGACCACACAACCCCATGTTGTGTTTTACATTGAGCAAATGGGTATTTAAATGCAACTACACAACAGTTAGTTCTAGTCCTTGAATCTGATTGGTCGAGCTGATATACAGTCCAACAGCACTGGGAGGTTTCTTTGTATGCGTCACTGTACTTGACTGTGTTTGCATGTTCAAGACAGACTGTCAGTCTGGGGTTTTTCAGTGACTCTTCCTGCCGTCGTTATGCCAGTAGGTGGCAACAAGTGACTTGAATTATTCTCCACTGATTTGTTCAAAACCACTGATTCATTCACAAACCAATGTGTGTAACTCAGTGGTTGATCTTACTTTGGCTTCACATTGGGACCATTTTGACTGGAAGAAAAAAGAACGGTGTATGAAATATCAGCCCTCATCCTCAAATCGACATCAATCTCAAGCTTCAACCAATCAGAACTGAGTTATCATTACCATAGTGTTGCCATGGGAGCAGACATGCATGCAGAAGAAAAGTCATGTCAACTTCCTCTATCATTTATACCCTCTTTGAAAAGAGAAAGAGTGTATGTGAGAGAAATATTAAAGAATGTAGCTATGTCAAAGCAGACAGAAAAAGCAGTAAGACAAACAGAAAGGGATTGATTTCATTTTAGAGACCTTTTGAGCACATTACATATCCAGGGCTCGACGCTTACTTTACTTTTTAGGAGCACTTGTGCTCCTAACTTAAAAATTTAGGAGCACGTTCAAAATTTTAGGAGCACCTTCTAATCAATAATCCAAAATTTTATCAAAAAGTATAGCCTTCCCATTACGAGGTAATATTTGACTCCTCTAACTTTATAAAAAGTATGTCATCTTTTGTCAAATTCTTAAAAAAAGTATATTTTATAAGCTTTTTAAAAATTGTAATTAAAACGACAGAATAAGAGTAGAATAAGAAAAGTTAAAAATCAAACGAAATCAGAACACAGAAGGTACAGAAGAACACAAAAGTGGCTTGATGTACTTTCAGACATTTAATGAGGTTCAGAAGTGGAATGAGTGCAATTAAATCCATAAATCCATGATGATATTAATGTTTTAAATATCAAATTTTGAATATAGAAATATTAAAATATAACTTACAATAGGCGCGTTTCCATTACCCTTCAAATTGAACAAATTGAAATTGCGAATTGAAAATACGCCTAATGGAAACGCGTCAATTTCGCAAAAACGGCCATATATCGCAAAAAAGTTTTTACGCTCGCATGAGGTGGTTTTTCAGGCAATGTGAAAAAGGATTAATTCGCAAAACTGCAATGGAAACGGCTTTTTCGCATTTACAGGTCACATGGCGTATGTAAAAAGTCATATGATCATTCTTCAATGTACTATAACCTCCAAGAAACACTTCATACGTGGCCGCGCTCCAGTATAAGGGGCTTTCCCTACTATTAATGCTTAGACAATTTACACTGCACATGTCTGCGGTGCAGTGTGGCTCTGATACGGCCACTGAAGCTGATTACGGCCACTCAATGCTTGTGTTTATGTTTTTATACAGGCTGTGGTTTATTCCAGCCTCGCCACGCACGTTTCTGAAGCGGCTCTCTTTGCTGCTTCTGTAAAGATACACGCATAAGCCTCCTTTGAATAAATATAGCCAAAATCCCACCAAAATCCGTTGCCATGATTTATCGCGAGAGGCAAAAGGTTACGTTTTAGCCGCATAACATTTCGCAATACTTTTTTTATCAACATCGGAAAATATCGCCAAAGTTTTGCGCAAATCTGTAATGGAAACGCGCCTAATGACTTACAAAGATACATAACAGCTACAAGTGTATGCACTACTTGCTTTATGCAAGCACTATATAGGATAAATCACTATACAGGATTTACCCTATTATACTTTATCGACACGAATTGATAGGTGAAACAACAAACAGCCACCCACACACAAATAGTCTATAAACAAAGCATCAGGCTGTCGTTGACTTTACATAAAAACGGTAAAAGTTACTCATCGTCAGGCTACAGAAGAATACCATAATTCCTCCGTTCAATTAGGCCTAAGACATCGAGAGTCACGCAGACCTATAACAACCCAGCCACAACACATAATTGCAAATAACATGCCTTACCTTAACACAGAATCGACCACAGAGTCCAACGTTTATATTTTTTCTACGAATCTTTGAGTTAACGTACTAAACATGAGTGGAATTTGCACCGCAGCGCCCCCACACCTTGATGCTCCTGACAAGAATAGCATGTATAGTTATCTTTATTGAAGTGAATTGGGTTTAAATCGCCATCATGCATGAATGTTATTTTTGCAATTTTACACATAATAATCCACGATGACCACATTACACAAAACTGAAATTGCACGTCAAAATAACACATTGTCAATATTTTTTGAGACCCCCCCCAAAATTTCACAAATCACGTTTTCGGGGGAGCCCATGTCTTATTAAGGGGAGCCGAGCTCCCCCTAGCTCCCCCGTAGTTCGCACCCTGGCCCCCTCCCTCCGAAGCTTCGAATATTCGGTGTTGATTTCTACCGAAGCTTCGAAGCTCAAAAAATGGTATTCAGACCCAGCCCTATTATCCATATCTTCAGGAGACTTCAGAAGATGCTTTTGCTAAACTAACACAATACAACAAGATTAAGCTGTTAGCTAACAAGGCATTTAAAAGGTACTTTAGTTCAAAAACCTGTAATATTGAGTTAAACCAACCCAAACCAACACATTCTTACCTGTGAAAGTTGATTAAAATTTAGGTAGCTTTTACAAGCAGATGCTGCACAATGCATCTTGAAACTCATTGATTTTTATTGTGAGTGACGACATATAGACAGTTCCAAGATGGCGGACGCGTCAACGTATCGGGAGAGGTCGAATGTGGAATCTACCTATAAATATCTATGCTGGCAACTATTACAGACTGAAGCAGTGTTGCCTGGCAACTGTTACAAACCCAAACTGTGCTGACTCCACCTCAGACATTCCTCTTGAACAACCTTCAGTAGGCTGATAAGACAGCAGAGCAGGTGGAGCATGCTCATGTTAGTTCAGCAGCCGGGCTTCAACACAGCTGCATGTCAACAACAAGGTCGTACATTATCAACATTATTCACACATTTCTGTAACATATGGACAAATCGGACACATTATTATTTGTTATATTTAACAAATAATCCAACAGACCCCTCACCCAACAATCGGACTGGGTGCCGGGATGTCTGTGAACCAATGTTCCCTCGAATTGTTTTCTTGCTGAGCAAAACTTTTTTTGGCCTTATTTCGGCCACCTGAGCAAAAACATTATGTATATCAGACCTGTACAGCGCACACACAAAAAAGTGTGAAACTTTTAACTTGAATGTGCTATTTATATTTTATTTGACTCTTGATGTAACTAATTGATGCACATTTTAGGTTTCCTGAGAAAACATTTTTACATTGCTGTTACTTACCAAGAAATTCTTTTAAAAAAATCAAGTAAAAACTCATGCAGAAGTTAAATTCTTTATTATAATATAATATAATAATATGAAAAAATGAAGCAGTTATTGCTCATGAATTGTGCCCATCATCCGCTAATTCCACCACTTAATCAAGCCACTCTTCTTTAAAACATGATGATATTTTATTTCACGTCACTGCGTTTGCATTAGCTCTCGTGCTGAGCTATTTCGTCCGCAACTACTAAAGTATTCGATTTCTACAGCGACTCATTTGGCGCACATCATTCTCTTTCTATGAAACCTGCAAACCGCATTCACCAGTTCTATTGCGACACCAACTCTACAGCGGGTTGTGAAGGGACATGTGGCCAAGTATGGTTACCCATACTAGGAATTAGTGCTCTGCATTTAACCCATCCTAAGTGCACACACACAGCAGTGAACACACACCCAGAGCAGTGGGCAGCCATTTATGCTGGGGGTTCGGTGCCTTGCTCAAGGGCACCTCAGTCGTGGTATTGAAGGTGGAACACCTACAATTCCTGCTGGACCGGAGACTCGAACTCGCAACCTTTGGGTTATGAGTCCGACTCTCTAACCATTAGGCCACGACTTCCCCATGTTTGTCCGAGCATTGCAATTATTTTGCATTTACTAGAACTCAAATTAAATCTCAAATAAAATCAAATGGCTTCCCCAACTCATTTCTGCACCTGTCCTTTGTACAGCATATTACTTCTTTAGCGCGGTCTGAAGTGCGTGCAGCTTAGAGGGAACATAGCTGTGAACGACCCCCCAGGACACTGGTTACCATGGCAGCCAGGATACCTCAGCCAGATAAAATAACTTTTGTGGCCCCATGGAATTCCGAGTTTTACTCTCACTTAAATCACTGTGAAACAGACACATACTGCCTACAGATGCTTTATGATAGAATTATTACATGATGTAACCCTATTGGTGCCACTTTTGATATCAAAATAACCCTTGTTTAGTCCACCACCCACTGGTGCATAACATGTCCTCATAACATGCTCGTTATATTAATCAGAGTATACGGGACACAAACTGCCTGCCCACTCTGATCATGCAAATGAGCCAGCTTTCAAACAAAGGGTCATAAACTTTCCCTCCAAAAGGTTAAGTTACCATTGGCTCACTGACCCCCTAGAGGTGTGACCTTGCCAGAAATGAAAAGGCCTCACATCCATGACACACTCTTCGTGATCACAATTCCAACACCACAAACCATCAAGACTTTCATCCGAGACTACATCCGGACACTCATTCAACCGCCCAGTATCATGCATTTAACTAAATGAAACAGAGGTTTAGTATAAGCTGTAGACCCCATTGTAAAACGGCGCTGATGGTTTCACTCAGGTGGTTAACGGACTCATTTTCCATAACTGCATTCAACGGTTTCATTCATCCACCTTTTTTTCCACCTAATTTGCTACATTTCACTTGTAAACATTCAAACATTTAGAAAGATCAGTATTTTACAGATGTTTATCTGTTTGGTATAATTTTATAATTTTGAGCATGAAAATAAAAGATAACACCAGTGCCAGACATTACATTTAGTAATTTAGAAGACGCTTTTATCCAAAGCGACTTACAAATGAGGACAATGGAAGCAATCAAAATCAACAAGAGAGCAATGATATGTAAGTGCTATAACAAGTCTCAGTTAGCTTAATGCAGTACACATTGCAAGGGCTTTTTTAAAAATCATATAATAAATAAAAAGAAAACAGATAGAATAGAAAAAGAATAGAGCAAGCTAGTGATAGAGGCCTTTTTTGCTTTTGTTAATAGTATAATAAATAAAAAGAAAACAAATAGATAGAATACAAAAAGATTAGAGAAGCTAGTGTTTTTTTAAGACAACAAGCAGTTAGTAAATTAATAGAGTGCAAGTCTAAATGGGGCACTTTTTTTTTTAAAGAATATAATTAGAATAGAGAGTGCTAGAGTTAGAGGGTCAAATAAAGATGGAAGAGATGTGTTTTTAGTTGATTCTTGAAGATGGCTAAGCACTCAGCTGCTCAGATTGAGTTGGGCAAATCATTCCAGCAAGAGGGAACAGTTAATGTAAAAGTCCGTAAAAGTGATTTATTAATTAAAGACACATTCAAATGTTTTGCTGGTCCAGTCTGGTCCAAGCATGGGCCACTTAGCTGTAACCACACCAAGCTGTAAGGCAAATTTTCGACAAGGTTTTGTCAGGTTTTTTGGAGGATTCTTTAAAGGACTTGTATGCTAGTGAAGCAATTGGGGCTTTTAAAACATCTTAAATGAAAAATAATTTTCAGTTACATTACAAAAAACATGGTGACTGAACTATAACTTAAAACTGTCATAACTTATTGGCTCCTTCACCTAAAAATGAAAATTCTGTCTATTTTGTGTCCTTATTAACCACTATAAATCTGTATGACTTACTTTCCTCTGTGGAACATAAAATCATTTTATGAAGTGATTTTTTTTGTCCAAACAATGGAAGTCCAAAACTGTTTGGTTACCAACATTTTGCAAATACCTTCTTTTGTGTTTCACAGAAGAAATAAATTCATACTGGTTTGGAACAGCATGAGGGTGAGTAAATGATGACAGGGTTTCCATTTTGGATGAACTATCCCTTTAAAGGGTTAGTTTACCCAAAAATTAAAATTAGGCTGTGTTTTATTCACCCCTGAGGCATCCTAGGTGTATATAACTTTCTTCTTTCAGACGAATCCAGTCGGAGTTAAATAAAAAATTGTCTTTGATCTTTCAAGCTGTTTAATGCCACTCAGCGGGTGTTGCATTGCTTCAGTCCAAAAGAACTTAAATAAAAATCACCCATCCATAAAAAAAAGTGTCTCACACGGCTCTGGGGGGTGAACAAAGGCCTTCTGTAGCGAATCAATGCATTTTGTAAGAAAAATGTCCATATTCAAAACGTAATAATCACTTGAATCTAGCTTGCGCTCACTGTTGTAAACAGAAGCAGTTCCAGGGGAATGATGTATAAGGTCAGCTTTGCACATGTGCCACTCAGAAATGACGCACGCAGAAGTGCAGGGTAGAGATCAAAACAAAACAACGGTCAAGAATTAGAAGTACAAAATGAGGATTTGTAAAGAAGAATGTCAGAAGATTTCGATATAAGCCAAGAGGAGACTGGTTTTCCTTTGCGAAAGTAAGGAAACTTTGCTTCCTTGATCCTGTAAACAAACGTTGGTTTTCACGAGACTGACCAGCGCATGCGCAACGCTGACCTCAAACGTCATGCTCCCTGAACTGCTTCTGTGTACAACTGTTGGTGCAAGCTAGATTAAAGTGATTATTACAAAAACGCATCAATTCGCTACAGAAGGCCTTTGTTCACCCCCCGGAGCTGTGTGAGACACTTTTTCTCTGAGAACCGGAGACCCAATCAACTGAACTGGAAAAGAGCTGGAAGAGAGACACACACACACGCACACACACAGAGTGAGAGAGAGAGAGAAAGAAAGAGACTGTATGAGGAATTGAGTGTGTGTGATTGTCAGAGACAGACAGACATACAGACAGAGAGACAGTGATTGAGTGAAGAAAAGCTTAAAGAGCGAGACGGCATGACTGTGAGGAACTGTGTGTGTGTGTGCGCGTGTGTGTGTACATGACTGTGGACAGAGAGGAGTGTGAGAGAGGAAGCGATAGAGGGATGAACTAATGGGAATTCCTTGAGACAGCGACATTTCTAATATCAGCTCAGCATCTCCAGTAGTAATTGTGTGTGTGTGTGTGTGTGTGTGTGTGCATGTGTGAGTGTGTGTGCGTACGTGCCGAGTGTGCCTCACACGTCCTGAAAAGTGAAGCTGCGGGCTT
This sequence comes from Sinocyclocheilus grahami, assembly GCF_001515645.1. Classification (NCBI taxonomy): domain Eukaryota; kingdom Metazoa; phylum Chordata; class Actinopteri; order Cypriniformes; family Cyprinidae; genus Sinocyclocheilus; species Sinocyclocheilus grahami. Next base: position 923,301 of record NW_015505394.1, on the reverse strand, counting down.
TCTGATCGCCCCCTGGTGGCTGGCTGCAGTACAGGTCATAAACCCCACCCTCTCCATGTAAACGAATGGGAATTTACACTTCCAATACAATTTTCCAAAAGATGGTTTTGGTCATTAAAGGTAGTTGTTATCACGCTGATTTATGTTCAATTGTTTGTGTTTGTGATAAGTTTGATTTTAGCTAGTAATTTGATGCTATAAAACCGGGGTGTGTTTTATGGCTTTTACTGTTTTTACCGTTTTAGGTGAGCCACCGAAGACAAATCTACTATGCTTGTCCGTGTTCCACTCGGACCTCGCGCGCAGAAAACATTCAGTCAGAAACGGATTGAGTTCTGTTTGGCGGCTTTGTGTTTTTAATTCTGTCTGTCTTTTTAATATCAAGAATGTCCTGCTCTTTACTGTCTCATTCATTCACGTTCCTTTATTAATAACGCTAACAGTCCCACCATGGGACGGCAGGGGCCATATTGAGATGCTTTGGCTTCACTTTTCTATAGTGGAAGGAATAGGAGATGCGTCGTCCATCTTTTTTTACAGTCTATGGTGCGTGCGTGTGTGTGTGTGCATCTTTTGGCATAAAACCAGTGAAAGAGAGCTGACTGAAGGGAAATGATTCTCATCTTTTTTTGCTATTATCTCAGACAATATATAGCAGGGGTCGGGAACCTTTTTTGACCAAAGAGACATTTTTTATTTTTGGCTAATGCATTTTTCCGAAAAAAAATTATATATATATAGGCTATATATGTATATATATATATATATATATATATATATATATATATATATATGTGTGTGTGTGTGTGTGTGTGTTTTCAATAACGTTTTAATAATAGTAACTTTATTAGGACCATGGAAACTAAAATACACAAATATGCAACAAATCGTCAAAAATTGTGCAGGGCTTTTACAGTGAGGTTGATTTAGAACCTGAGAGGAATGAATTCTCTTCAGAGTTCTCTCTCTGTGCGTGTGTGTGTAAGAGACTGAGTGAGTGAAAAATAATGCACGGTGCCGACCGTATTTATGTGAATACACACCAGTGCATGCATTTTGACACTCCGTGTTTTTACCGTTTTAGGCGCGCCACCGAAGACAAATCTACTATGCTTGTCCGTGTTCCACTCGGACCTCGCGCGCAGAAAACATTCAGTCAGAAACGGATTGAGTTCTGTTTGGCGGCTTTGTGTTTTTAATTCTGTCTGTCTTTTTAATATCAAGAATGTCCTGCTCTTTACTGTCTCATTCATTCACGTTCCTTTATTAATAACGCTAACAGTCCCACCATGGGCATAGCTTGTGGGGGGGCCAGGGGGGCCTGGCTCCCCATAGCGATTTAAGAATTTTTCTAAATATTTATTTATAAAGTTTTTTCTATGAAGTAAAAATGTATATAATGCAGTTAATAATACATGTAAAAGTGAATACGTAAAAGTTAATACATTTTAAATTGTTGTTGTAAGTAAATTAATAAATCAAAACAAACTTAACATCTCCCTCAATCTCATTTACGTAAGAATTGTCACGTGACGAATCTGCATTTTGGTGGATAATAGACTTAACGGTAATGCTTGCCTGTTGTGTGGAATAAAATTATGTTCCGCGTTTTTAACAACATACTCGAACTGCAGAGAAATCTGGAGACAACGAAAAACTCAGATTAAGATATTAATGCCGTGCTTAATGATTCCGGACTCGGACAATCAGATAAAGGTGATCCACAGGACGCAGCAGGTTTAGCCGCACACTACTTTTATGCCGACCATTTACATCCAAATGTTATTTAATTTTCACAGAACACAACCTTTAAATATATTTTAGAATATAAACTGTTTATTGTCTATTCAATAAGAAATAAAAATGCCTCATTGTGCATTAACTTGAATCAAGCCCAACACATGTCTGTTTTAAAAACAGTGGATGAGTAATTCACTTCTTGATTTGCTTAATAAAAGCCTCCTTTGAGATCATTTTGACAGACATGTTTATTGTGCATTTTAAACTTGTTTATTGCTAAGTTTAGTGTGGCAAAATAGAAGCGCAGCTGTAATTCGTGGGCAATGTATGTGGTTACCATGACAAACTCACACACTTGCCACTGCTCTATGTGAATATGTAGATTTACTATAGCAAAACTAAAATGTGTTTAAAAGTACGTCTGACCAAATCCACCGGTTCGGTTTGGCCCCCCCCAAACTCAAACGTCAAGCTACGCCTACGAGTCCCACCCCCTGCAAGCTGCGCTGAAAAAAGCGAAAGTAACCGGCGAAATGTTTCAAAGTATAAAACATATAAAACAAAGTATATGTTTCAGTCCTGTCACTTTTTTTACATACTTTTACACTTTTTCTGCTGTTCAAAAAAATCTTTCTTTTCGCTTTTACAACAAAGCTACGAATCTGAGTGCAGGAGCTGTATGTTACCATTGAAACGTCAATGGTTTGCTCGTGACTCTCGCAAACAGCTCTGAACGCGCACTGAACACACACTTTGGCCGGTACAGAAACCGGCCAAAGTTTATTATTATTTTACATGTATATGTAGAGCTTATAGGCTCTACAACAAATGAATTGCTGATCTCTAGTGATGTCTAATTTGTGTAATAGATCATTTGTTAGTAAAGGGTGAGAGATCTGGTGAGATTTAGGTACAGAAATTGAATAAAGTAATGAAATGTAAAACAACATTGCATATTCAACTGTATAAATTAAAGATTAATCTTTATTAAATTACAAAAGCTACTCAATCAAGAGCAGTGAGTGATTTCTTTGTTGTTGCTGTGTGATTAATAGTAAAGGGGTGGTTCAGTGGGTTTTTTCTAGGATTGATTGTGTTTATTGGGTGCAGTCTAACATGTGTTAATGCTTCGGTTTTTTTTTTAAAACACATTATTTTTCACATAATTATAAACCGCCTCTAGTGCGTCTAATCGTCCCGCCCCTCACCTCAGCAGCATGTGCTCCGGTTGTATTGTAAACAATGGCGTTGTCAATATAGCTTATCAGTTTGAGCCCGATTGAGAAGCAGAGGATATTATTGAAGAGGATCGTGCAGAACCTGTGCAAGCATGGCTTTTAATGGTAGGCCTATGTTTTTTTCTTGTTGTTGTCTCATACTTTTAGGTACGCTGTTATTTGTAAATGCTACTGCTTATGTTAGCTTTTAATATACGGTTTTATCCTGATTAAAGCTTTAGTACAGTAAGGAAACTGCACGCGCGTCCATGTTTAACGCTTCTCATAGCTATGTGAAAATAAGTGTATAATTGGAACAGTTCATTTTTGGAGCTGAGCTGAAAGAGAGAGAGAGAGAGAGAGAGAGAGATGCAAGGCGTGGGCAGAGCAGGTTAGAATCGTTAGAAGACAGAATCGCGATTCATATATGAATAGATTTTTACGTGCACCTCTAGTTTTCTCTTCCTCTTCTCTAAAGCAGCACAGGCCTCGCCCCCTTTGCTGCCTTTTCCCGAGGGTGGGGTTTATCTGGGTTTGTGATGTCATGAACCCGGGAAGTAACTCGTTGTAGTCCCTATCAAAATTTTTGTAGGCATTAAACTGCCAGAATTTTAAAAGACGATATCTCCGTTTGCATTGATCTTTCAGCTTCGTAACTTTGCAGATATTGTTTATGCTCAAACAGCAACATTACACACTAACTAAAGTTAAAAAAGTGAAATCGCAATGAACCACCCCTTTAAGAACGTGCTGTCACTTTAAGAGAATGCACTGATCCAGTGCACTGATACAGTACGTTCAGCCGACTATGTCTGCTATAGGATACTTACCAAGACGGGCATTTTGACATAATTTTTGTGTGAATTTGTCTATTTAAACAATACTTCAGAGAGAGCTTAATATTTGCACTCGTTCTGAGGTGCGGGTTTGCGTGCTTCGGATGAGCGCACGCACAAATCTTCGCATCCTCTGGATTTTAAATGTTTAAACTGGCAAAGCTTAAATGAGTTGAGCTTAAACACAGATATCAACGTGTGCTGTTCAGGTCTCACCTGTGCGCGCGCCTCAGCACCCGGGTGATGACGGAATAAATGCTCATATTCCAGCATACAGCATTCACATTGAACAAGAGTGAATGGTTTTTTCCATCGCTGTTGTTGTAATGTATTGGGAAGCCAGAATGTGCATCCATCAACAGAAACATTTATTAGCCGAACCCTGTTTGTTTTACGTGTTATTTATAGCAAACCATATTACAGATGCATTGTCAGATTTAAGTTGAACCGCGGTCCTAGTGCGTGCCGAACCGTGTGTGGAGAACCGTACGGTTCGATTTTTTACCAAGAACCGTTCCATCCCTATATCATACTGATACTGATTTGATATCTATCAGTTATGATGACTTCATTTGTTCTTTTCTTTGTCTCTCCTTTCTTTTTGTGATCAATATTTAGACTGAGGCACAGCTGTTTAGCAGAAGGGACCAGACCCCCACCACACACACACACACACACACACTTAAATGAGAAATCAATGTGGTTTTAATGCATGGACTTAAGGCCAATGGAGATGATACGGGCTATCAGCAGGCTTCCTTAATGTCTTCATGAGAGGGGTAGGGCTCATGTTTCTGACACACACACACCAAACTCAGTGCCCCATGTGTTTCATGAATATGATAATGGGCTGCATCAGTATATTTTATCTGTCTTCTTTATATGTGCTCTCTAAAACAACAGATTCTTAAAGACGTCAAATGGAAACACAAAAATTATAGGTTGTGTTTGACTACTGCTGCTGCCAATGAATTTCCTTAGCAAGGATGAACAAATTCATTTAAAAAAACAAAACAATATGACATTCATAGAGATCTGTAGTTGAATCGATGTTGGCAGAGATGCACCGATTGCAATTTTCTTGGCCAATTCCGATTCCGATTCCGACCTGCCGATACCGATTTTTGCCGATTCTGATTTTCTTTCTAAGAACTATAATTGACAGCATATACAAACAAAAATCTATGCAAATTTCAATGCAAAAATTATTTACATAATAAAAAGAAATTATTAAACATTAAAATTCCTCCAGTCTGGACTAAGTTACAGATTTTCTCTCACTTAAACAACTCTCAAAATAAAGTGCTCCGTGACTGGAAAGAGGAAGAAATTGTTGACTTAAAATGAGTTGCTGTATGTAACAAAACAGATGTCATTTCCCAATTTGTTTATAAATGGTCATTTTTTCCCCCTAACCTTATCTTTCACATCAAATTCTTAATTTGTTTTAATTAATTCAGTTAGAATAATAAGAAACTGTAGAGTTGTTACCATTCAAATTAAATTAGTATTAACAAACTCTATCTTTCCACTGCTGAGGAAACAGAAGCTGCATCTGAAGTGGCATTAGATGCATTTACACAGACAGTTTGATGAAACTGAGGTGCCATAAATGCATTTACACTGCAAAATTACAAATGCATAAATAATTTTATAAGATTAATGTTTTACATATTTTTTTAAACATACAAATAAATGTTGAAAAAATGCAATGATACTTTTAAATATGACTAAACTACCAGTAGGTGGCGGCAAATGTCAGTTTTAATGAGTGAGTCATTTATTCATTCATTCAACTGATTCATCCAAACAGCTGATTAATTCAGAAACGAGGCAAGTGACTACTGTCCTTATGAATGGGCGATTGAATCATTGACTCACTCCATTCGTTCAAAAACGTGGATTCATTCAGTAACGAAACACCACTGTGTGTTGCTCAGAGACACAACAGTTCTGCTGTGGCTTTGATCGGAACTATTTTCGTCAGCAAAATTGAGCAATAACAGTCAATATTTTGTCTAAAATCTAAGTCACTTAATTTTAACTTCTTGTTTATTGAAATACTATTGTATAAAATCAGTGTCACATTAGGAAACAGAAGCTGCATCTGAAGTGGCATTAGATGCATTTACACAGACAGTTTGATGAAACTGAGGTGCCATAAATGCATTTACACTGCAAAATTACAAATGCATAAATAATTTTATAAGATTAATGTTTTACATATTTTTTTAAACATACAAATAAATGTTGAAAAAATGCAACGCTACTTTTAAATATGACTAAACTACCAGTAGGTGGCGGCAAATGTCAGTTTTAATGAGTGAGTCATTTATTCATTCATTCAACTGATTCATCCAAACAGCTGATTAATTCAGAAACGAGGCAAGTGACTACTGTCCTTATGAATGGGCCATTGAATCATTGACTCACTCCATTCGTTCAAAAACGTGGATTCATTCAGTAACGAAACACCACTGTGTGTTGCTCAGAGACACAACAGTTCTGCTGTGGCTTTGATCGGAACTATTTTCGTCAGCAAAATTGAGCAATAACAGTCAATATTTTGTCTAAAATCTAAGTCACTTAATTTTAACTTCTTGTTTATTGAAATACTATTGTATAAAATCAGTGTCACATTGCAATCGTGTTGATATCCGGGGAAACATCATGGCCGTATAATGTTGCTTACCTAAATCATAATTTGTAAATGTCTTTTTTTTTCTACCGCATTATGCATATAATACATTTCTGTGAGTTACTTTGTGTGTGCTGTCTCTCTCACACACTCACTCAGACTGTGCAAGCCTCATCTGGCACGACATAAATACATTATCAGTCGCCGTTTACACTGAATGCAATTAAAATTAGGATCATTCTCACACGAAATGACATGTTTACACGCGACTGTGAGTGTGCGCGTGGCTGTGACGTCATTGCCGGCGCCGCTGGCAATAAAAGGATCACTCAGAATCAGCTCGGTCACCGATCCGGGCCGGTCAATCGGTGCATCTCTATGGCAGACATCATGTTTCAGCTTAAAAATAAATTAATTAATAAATAAATAAATTTGTCATCAATTTCTTACCCTCAAATTATTCCAAACCCATAAAACATCCAACACAAATGAAGATATTTTAATATTCTCTAATCATTTTTTACAGTTGTAATGTGTGTATGACGTGAGATCAAACCTTACTGGTCCTTATTAAACCTTATTAAAAATATCTTTATTATTGTTACAAAGATGAACAAAAGTTTTATGGATTTGGAATGACATGAGGGTGCATAAAATAACAGAATAGTATTTTTTGGGGTGAACTACGATAATGCTTAAGTGTGCTATTTCTGCACTACTAGCAGCATCAAACAGAATTTCAACGGTAAACGGTTATTTTTATAAAAAGAGTTTTTACTTCTACCGTTTAAAAATTAATAAATAAATAAATTTGTCATCAATTTCTTACCCTCAAATTATTCCAAGCCCATAAAACATCCAACACAAATGAAGATATTTTAATATTCTCTAATCATTTTTTACAGTTGTAATGTGTGTATGACGTGAGATCAAACCTTACTGGTCCTTATTAAACCTTATTAAAAATATCTTTATTATTGTTACAAAGATGAACAAAAGTTTTATGGATTTGGAATGACACGAGGGTGCATAAAATAACAGAATAGTATTTTTTGGGGTGAACTACGATAATGCTTAAGTGTGCTATTTCTGCACTACTAGCAGCATCAAACAGAATTTCAGAAAACATCACTCTTTCTGAATATGATCAGACAAAGCTGTCATAGACTCAGTATTTCTGTGTAGGGCTGGCCAGGATGCTTAAACAACCAAGTAATGTTTTGATAGCACCAGAGTCACAATGTTTACACATTTTAGAGAAATCAACCTACAAATGGTTTAAAGAAGTAACTGCATATAAATAAGCTGTGAATCCAGAGAATCAAAGCAACTTTAACACCAAGATTACGTGCAAACACATAGAAAGCTTCCTCGCATAAACTTGCTTGAGCAACAGTCTCAGGCCATGTCCACACGTAAACGGTTATTTTTATAAAAAGAGTTTTTACTTCTACCGTTTAAAAAAAATCTCCATCCATATGAAAACACAAATGCATGCTATGAAGCACTGTCAAGAGCATACCAAACCAACAGGTGGCGATATAATCTCAACCGTAAAGCCATGTTGGCCAATCAGAAGCCTGAAAAAGTTTCCAGTAGGCGGAAATAACCGTGCATGCTCCGACGTCACAAGCCAAAAACTCCGGTTTCGCTGTCTATACGATAACACTGCAACTGGAGATTTAAAAAATCTTCACCCTGGCAGGCGTTTTCAAAAATGTTGCACTGAATGATTGTTATATAATAGTAAATCTATCCAATTATGTTCAATCTGAGGACAAAGAGTGTTAAAGAGAGAGAGTGAGTGAGTGAGTGAGAGTGAAAAGAATCTGAATTAAGGGAGTCAAGTGAAACAGCATCTCACTGTATAATGTTTCACTGTCTACCAAGGACTTTACAGCTAAACATATATGTCATATGATGCAGTATTTCCCCTTAGACACATACAACATTCTTTTGTGTGTTCGTTTTTTTTACTCCAAAAAAAAACCTTTATACAGATACACATTCAATAATTTCACAATCAGTATGACCCAGTATGACTTAAAATTCATCACTAGTTCCACATGATTTAATATATCTTATTAATGATATGTGTTTGGACACATTATTATTTACCGTTTTGTTGTTTCTGGTCATCAGTGACACACTGGCACCCTTAGGATAAGAATGAGACTGTCTGGACCAGACTGTGGATTTAAACTAATAAACTAACTGACTTAATAGATTTAAACTAATCATATAATAAGCGTAACTAACTATAGGATAATAAAATAAACAGGCTTATCGACTTTAACCCCTTTTATTGAGGGTAGATAACATGCTTTCTTTATCTTTTGTCACTGATGCCCAATCAAACGCTACTGTATTCTGGTTTCAATTCATCTGTCACTTAGTTAGCAGAAGCTTGCCATATTAGCTAGATGCCAACATAAACAGGTTTGGTGGCATGCCCTCATCCCTAAAAACCATGAAAAGAAGCTCAGACTATGAGTTCAGACACAAGGCAATCGCCATGTCAGGCTGCCATATAACTCTGATGACTATTGATTGACTATGTTTATTCGGCTGCTTAAATACGTGTTGATATGTGGACGTATAACCATATTTTGTTCATTTTAAAACTAAAAGCGACAATCTGAAACAGCCCGTCTCAGTATTACAGGACAAAGCGAGAGCTCAGAAACAATACACAACTGCTCCAACAAACCAGGACAATCTTTTAAAATAAAATGATCTTTTCCAATCCAATTAAGACTATTAGACATTACTTTTTTCTATAAGACATTCCGATTACATTCTTTGAACTACTTGAAAACTGAACTTTATATATCTCTAAAAAACACTACACATCAGCAAGTGGTGTGTATCAAAACGACATGAAATTAACTCAAGTCATGAAATTGGATCACTTGTACAAACAAAGCATTCAATATTCAGCACATCTACACACAGTAATGAAGAAAACGTCAGCACTACGCCAGGAGACTTTCTCATAAAATAAATGAAATTAGGTGTCAGTGTGGGGGAAAAAAGATGAAGAAATGGGAAATTATGCCTCTGTTGATGTTTACATCATGAAATATTACCAAGATGGTAAACATAAGAGGAGCATGAGAGGTATAAGCAATGTTTTATTTATTCGTTCATATACAGCTTCCAAAACCGCTGACAGTTCTTCACTCATTCACAATAGACTAATAGTGAATTTCACACAGAAGTAAGAGTGAATGAAAATGAGTGTACTAAGAACAGTTAAACTTAGCTTGATGCTACAAATGTCCTGAAAAATTAAAATCAGATGAAATCTGATCCGACTATTCACATCTGAATCAATTCACTTTTTTTTTTGCTGTTTAGACAAACAAAATTAGCTTTAACAAACAGTAAACAAAAAAAGCAGATGTTAATGTTTTTTCCTCCAAATATATGTGTGTATATATATATTTATACATATATATATATATATATATATATATATATATATAGTATATATGCGCAAAAACAATTATTTCAACCCTCTGTCTGAAATTATCTGTTTTATGTGGCCAGTTCCTTTAAAGGGGGTCATATGATGCGATTTAAATTTTTCCTTTCTCTTTGGTCGTCTTTCATTGTGAAAGCGAAACTACTTTGTTTGGCCTTCCAAAAATGGACACGACTAGAAATCAGTGGTTAAGTTGTATTTACAACACTGTTCCAGAACACTTCAACCCAAATATTCAGATGTGTGCAGCACATTTTATGGAGAACTGTTTCCTGATCCTGGTAGAGTAGACTACAATGCCGGCTGTTCTGACTCAGACTGTAAGTACGTTTTTTATATTTAAAGAATTTGTCACTGATGATTCAAACGCGAGTTTTGGGCAGTGTAGAGTAGGGCTTGTTGTTTGTCATTTCTCCGATCACAAATGCAGACATGGTTTTATGTTTACGCGGCGCGATGCAACTCAATTTATAAAAAGACAGTATAAGTTATTATAATCCATAATTATGTCCCCACTGGATGCAACGAATATCTCGTTTATAACTGGGTTTTCATGTTTTTGAATCATCGCTCCGGCCTGACAGGGCATCATCACAGTATGGTAGGGGCGTAACATTTCCGTCACACACTTGAGGTATTCGGCCAATCACAACGCACTGGATAGCTGGCCAATCACAGCACACCTCGCTTTTCAGACCGATGAGCTTTGTAAAAATCGACGCGTTTCAGAAAGGAGGGGCATAGAGGAGAAACAATAAATGTACAGTATGTGAAAAATAATGTGTTTTTTGAACCTTAAACCACAAACACATTTCATTACACCAAATACACAAAATAATGTTCTTTTTAGCAACATCATATGACCCCTTTAAGACATATAATCCCAGGGCTCTCAAAACTTCAAAATCCCTAGCGCTTTGGGCAGGCATTCTTCAGATTTTGGTAGCCCAAAATTAATTTAACTACCACGAATAAAACAGATATTGGCTGAACTTCACTGTGGACAAATCAGCATAATCAAAAACTTCAAGTCAAGAGTGTAGGGGTGCAACGGAGCACAAAACACGGATCATATTACAGCATAGATCTAAATAAAATATGACAAAACTACAAATAAAGTAAGGTCTAACATTAGATTGAGGGCACAGAAGTGTAATAATTAAGTGTAAAATAACACTGCATAGTGTTCACTGTATAAATACAGATGAATTTTTGTTAAAGTTGTGATATATAATGATATAATGATATTTATCAACTGTTTTCCGTCACTAGAACATAACTGACTTTTTAAGAGAATACTTGACGAGACAGGTATCTTGAGAATTTTGTGTGTACAGTCAACCGTTGGAATCATCCTCACACAATAGACAGACGAACCTGGACTGTGTATTTGTTGGACATTATCTCGATGGAACTCTCAACTTCTCGTATACATGGATCTAATGTGAAAACTGTAAATTTATTGCATTCAGCTTTTAATGTTGTCAGCTTTTCTAAAGTCTTTGTAAAAAAATATATTTTATTGCTATTTATTTATCTATTATTGTTAATTCATTTATTTTAATTATTACTATTTTTTATTTTATTATACAAATATTTTTTTATTTTTTTATTTTATTTTTTTAAAGTCTACCAGGTTTGGGATGGGTTGGGTTCTAAATTTGCACAGTTGCTTTTTGTTGTATATTACTATTCCCAGAAGAAAATTCAATAAACAGTTGTTAACAAAAAAAAAAGAATTTTGTGTGTACGTGTCTGTTCAAGTGCAAAGAGACAATGAAAGAGGAATCAATTCTGTGTTCACGTGCTGTCTGGAACTCTGTGTGTGTGCTTTGAGGGTGCACGCAAGTATCAAATTGAGTTCTCTTTTGCCTCTTCTTGTGCTTTAATGGTTTAAAATGCTTGAATGTTTAAATTGGCAAAACACATGAAAATAACCACCTATGATCTGTTTCGCCCCTAGAAGCAAGTGAACAACGCGAATCAAGGAAGCCCATCGGTGCAGGGCGGTGATACATTTTGGTAGCCTGACTGGAAAACACATTAGCCCCGGGCGTCAGGCTAGCGATTTTGCGAGCCCTGATAATTCTCCAATGTGATCCAGGATGCCATTAAATTAAACCATCCACTTGTTCCTGATTCTGAGATCCTTCTTAAGTCTGTACAGAGATGCAAATGAGCTGTCAAAACCAGACACGTCAAAGCGAATATTCTTCCTCAGTGATTATAAGGGGTTCTATTTGCTTTTGACACAACGCGATACGATGCTCCCATTCGGCATAAACAAGCATCAGCCATTAAGCGACTAAACGCCAGTGGGCGGGGCCTATGGTGAGATGATGTATAACCATTCATTGATGTCTTGCTCTGGAGGCAGGGTAGCCTATATGCAAATTAGGGCTGGGTATCGATTCAATTGTCCCGATTCTATTCGATTTCGATTCGCAAGCTCTCGATTAGATTCTCAATTTTTTTATTACATTCAGTGAATATAGTTTTAATACATATGCTATTGATATTTCTAAAAAATGAACAGTAAACATCAGTTTACAGTTTACAAATGGTGAATTAATAAAAAAGAAATTAAGAACCACATGCCTGTATTTTAAACCTATCCTTTTTTTTGTATAGGGTCCTTTTTTAAACAATAATAGGGCCCTAAAAAATGTTCTTAATTTTTCTGGTAATCAGATGAAGGCATAAAACATTAATTTAATTTATCCTAATCAAATGAAAATTAAACCCTTTTATTTTTTGGCAAACAAAGTGCTGCACAACAGAGGTTTACTGTTAAATTAAAAAGAAAACAGATGTGATTATTCCTTTAAAAATAAAGATTTATTAATATTTCTTAGCAGTTGTAGCATTGAGTCTTAAGACTGCTAAATAGTAATATATTCTGACAGTTTCTTAAGGTTAACTTTGTTCTTAGTGCTGCAAAGCATCACTATACAGTGATGTGCAACCTGAACTACAAAGACCATGATGCTGAGCACCAGAGTTTGAAGTTGACACCTTACAGATGGGACCAGCATGTCAGATCATGTGTAATTTACCTTAGTCTCTGGAGAGTGCTGTGTGTGTGTGTGTGTGTGTGTGTGTGTGTTAATCTGTGAAGGGCAGAGAGGTCTCAAGACAGCTGAGGCCTGTCTGCCTGTCACAAGATCTCAACAGCCAACTTTTACTTTTACTCCACTACATTTCCTAATTAAAATGTATAGTTTTACTCCGATACATTTCCCCAAAGCACATTCGTTACTTACTACAAAATAGTCAGAAGTCAGAAGAACACGGACTGCAGGAAAGCAGGTTTGACGAATCAGTGGTCTGGTGTTTGCAAGTTAGACTCATGCTCATGTGCAAACAAGTGCGCGCACAACCGCGGATATTATTGAATGAATCAGCTTTTTGAACGAATCGGTTGATAAAAATGATTCAGTGATTCACTCATTAAAAGAGTCAAATGCTTTGTTTCTGAATGAATCAGTCGTTTGAATGAATTGGTTGAATCTCAATGACTCACTCATTAACAGTCACTTGCTGTCATCTACTGGAGGTTTTAATTTCACATTTCGACAATTTTTTATGTCTTAAAATAATTTCAAATAACAGTATTCAGCGTTTTATGTTAAAAACAAAACATTATTTATGCATCTGTAACTGCAGGTTAAATGCATCCATGTCCCCTCTGAGATACTGTACATTAAACTGTGTAAATAAATACATTCTATTTCAGATGCAGATTCCAGAAACGTTTTCTTATGTTGGAATGAAAGACACTAAGTACCAGATGAAGTGCTTCTTATTCTTACCCAAAAATGCAAAATGGAAGAAAGAGTTCAAACTGAACACAATCTTGCTACTCAAGCTGTGTATGAACATTTTATATATATTATTTATTTGCTTCTTTTCCATTTTGCATTTTCTTGTACTTTTACTTTTTCAATACTTAAGTACGTTTAAGATTTATAAAATACTTTTCATACTTAAGTACAATAAATATCACATACTTTTACTTAAGTAATATTCTAAACGGTGACTTCAACTTCTACCAAAGTCATTTTCTGGTAGGATATCTGTACTTTTACTTGAGTATGGCTATCAGGTACTTTATACACCACTGTTCTTACACCATAATACTGAACTTTGATTTCAGTAATTTGGACTATGAGATGGACACTTGCTTCTTGCACTCTATGTTGCACTTTACTTTTGCTTTAAAAAAAGGATTTCATAGAAATTTGGATTTCATTTGGTTTAATAAAATATAGTTTAATAAGTAAAATTGTTGATTTTTTGTGGGAAATTAATCGTTTAGATTAATCGATAAATTAGTCGATAGATTAATCGAAATAAAAATAGTCGTTAGTGGCAGCCCTACTCGGAACATCCTGTTACTTTCTGTAATATGGACCCTTTTTACAGAGTGACATGACATATTTGATTTAGCAGGATTAATTTAGCAAACCAGTCAACACTATAGTGATGAAGTTTACAGCATCACTACACAACCCCTCTTTCCTATTTGCACACATCAATATAACAGACCTTAATCAGGATAGTGCTATGTTTACAGTTTTTCTCAATTGCTAATTATAGTGCATAACTGATTCGTTTGGCACAATTTTCCAAACCATTCATACAGTTCCTGAAACAAAGACACGTTTCTCAAAACTTTTAACACATTTCACCTGTTTTCACACACGCTCCAATTTGCTCAGTGTTTTCAGCTAAACTCTACACAAGAACGGCATCATTTTGCACAGATTTAACAATGTTCTCATTTAGAAAACACAAACTCACAATATAACTACCTCAAGAATCACAATATAAACTCAAACAGCACACATTTATCCATGTGTGAACATTAAGTAGCAAAACGGATGACACACCAGTCAGAATCTCAGGATGATATAAATATGGTCACAGGTGATTATGTGATTTGGAAAATGAATCCTACTAGTGGGAGACAAAGAGGAAGAGGAGGGGAAAAGAAAACTGAAGGGGACGGGGTCAAAGGACATTTATTCTGGATGAAATACACAGCACTATAGTTGATCATGTTCTTGTGCATGAGGACAGCTGGCCTACAGGCTTTCAATACTACTTACAGATAAAATATAATGACAGAACAGCAGCAGTACTTCAGATGAGAGAACTTTTACTTTTTATATATATGTACAGTAAATACTGAAGAACAAGTTGTACACCCTCAAACTCATGCTGAACTGATTTGTAGCCAAGTACTTCTTACATGTACTGTATTTTTGCAGAACTGAAAGAGATGACTCTATAATCTGTTGTGTTCATATGCAATTCTTTGGTTTTTGACCTTTTCCTTTCTAGTGCTTTTCATCTGTACTGTAAGATCTCTTTACAGCATTGTAATGAAAATAATATTTTCTTACTGTAAAGCTTATTGTTGAATTTCACTGTATCTGCTATATTTACTGTAACATGTATCTGCTCTAATTATGTTGTATACTGTAATAGACATTGAGCTGTAAAATTATACCTGATTGCCAAAAGAAGGTTTTTGCATCAGTGTTATGAATTGATCTCATTAGTGTGTAAGACTATGTTGTTGTGTGTGTGTTTCTGAGGGCTTGTGTGTCATGTCTGAGGGCAAAGTTTGTTTTTTCAGCAAGATTGAATAGTTTTGAGTGGAGAGCTTCATTTTGACCTGAAAATAGGAAGTATGGGGAATTGGGTGAGAAGTTATGGATTTGTGTTTAGTTTCGAGAAACGGAGTCACAATTTCAAGAAATGTGTTTAAGCAATTGAGAAAAACTGTAATCTTTGACAGGAATGAAAAGAGGCTGTGAGGGATAGAAATACAGCGTGTTTAATGGACTGTACTGATTTCAACTCTGTTGAACAGTAGAACTTTTAGCAGAAAAAAAGCTTTGTTTTAGTTTTGAAAGTTGTGACTTGATGAGAATTATGTGATATAGGATCTTTATTTAGTGCATGCCATTGTAAAGACTGTAAGACTATCATATTTCCTCCTATTTTACCCTCATATGTCAGCTGCACAGTTTAACCTGCTATTCTTTACTTCCACATTCTAAATCCAGAAATGCGAAAAGGGTTCATTAACCTTTCATCTTATGACCACTTCCTCTAAAGCACTATGATGTCATGAACCCAAGGGTTCCGCCTAGAGCCAGAGAGGATTCTGCGTCTGTCAATAGAGCAATAAGAAGACATTAAACGTACTTCACATATGACAATATTTAAAGTAATGCTACACCCAAAATTGAAATTCTGTCATCATTCTGTGGAATTTAAAAGAAGATGTTTTGAGAAATGCCTCAGTGTTTTATGTCTATAGAATGGAAGTCGAACTTTCTTCAAAAAATCTAAATCAAAGAAATGCATACTGGTTTGCAACAACATGAGGGCTGTAAATGAGTAAATGAGTAAAAGAATTTAGATTTTTGGATCATGTATAAAATCACTACCCTAAGCTATGTTTTCCATGAATATTTGGGCCGAGCAGCATTTTCAGTTATACAGTACAACTTTTCTGATTTTGACATTTACATGCAGGAATCTGTATGACCTTTTGTTTTGTCTAAAATCTAAATAAGGCCTGTGATTAATTACACATGGTAATTACCCTACCCTCACTGGTAGGTGAAACATTGTGCCTTAATAAGCCGAAATATCACTTAGCTGTTACAGTTTTTCTCGATTGCTTAAAGGGGTCATATGATGCGATTTAAATTTTTCCTTTCTCTTTGGAGTGTTTTCAGAGTGTTTTCACTTTTCAGACCGATGAGCTTTGTAAAAATCGACGCGTTTCAGAAAGGCGGGGCATAGAGGAGAAACAATAATGTACAGTATGTGGAAAATAATGTGTTTTTTTAACCTTAAACCGCATAAACACATTGCATTACACCAAATAAACAAAATAATGTTCTTTTTAGCAACATCATATGACCCCTTTAAACACATTTCTTTAAATAGTGACTCCTTTTTCTCAAAACTCTAAACACAAATCCATAACTTCTCACCCAATTCCCAATACTTCCAATTTTCAGGTCAAAATAAAGCTCTCCACTCAAAACCATTCAATCTTGCTGAAAAAACTAACTTTGCCCCCAGACATGACACACAAGCCCTCAGAAACACACACACTACAATACAGTCTTACACATTAATGAGATCAATTCATAACACTGTTGCAAACATCTAGCGTAGCGTTAGTTCTGGCAGGTCACGTTAGTCAAGCTCGCATCAGCTGACTCTCAGCTGATCCCCATCAACCTATGGGAATACGACACCTATCTAAGCATTCATATATAAGGTCCCTCAGTATTATCAGCAGTTTTCGCATTGCTCAATAGCTAATTACCCTCCTCCATCCCCAACTCCTCCTCTGATAGTCAGGATTCTGCCTTCTGATTCTCCTTTGAATCAGACTAAATCTAAAATGTGTACATAACATTATTGAACTTTAACGATATCTGCAATACATTTGTTGGTTCTGTTCTGTTTACCCTGGGGGGGTTATCGCTGCTCTCCCTGCTCTCATCCATGCTAGGCTGCATGGATGCGCAGGGAGTTCTTGCCCAGAACAGAACCATACCGCCAATCCAAACTGTATGCTAATTGTCAATCATCTTTGACGATAGTGGTCCTGATAGAAACCTTCTTTTGGCAATCAGGTATTTTTTTACAGCTCAATGTCTCTTACAGTATACAACATAAATAGAGAAGATACATGTTAAATATAGCAGATACAGTGAAATTCAACAATAAACTTTAAGAAAATATTTTTTTCATTATACTGCTGTAAAGAGATCTTACAGTACAGTAGATGAAAAGCACTAGAAAAGAAAAGGTTGAATACCAAAGAATTGAATATGAACACACTTATAGAATATAGAGTAATCTTTCAGTTCTGCAAAAATACTAGGGATGCACCGATATGAAAATTTTGGCCGATACCGATAACCGATGTAAATGTAAGGCTACAAATCAGTTCCACAGTTGCTGTGTATATCATCAGGAACAAATGTATTTTGACCCCGTCCCCTTAATTTTTCTTTTCCTCTCCTCTTCCTCTTTGTCTCCCACAAGTAGGATTCATTTTCCAAAGCACACAATAACTACTTATATCATCCTGAGATTCTGACTGCTGTGTCAATTTTGCTACTTAATGTTTACAGATGGATAAATGTGTGTTATTTGAGTTCATATTGTGATGCTTGAGGTAATTATTGTGTGTTTGTGTTTTCTGAATGAGAACATGGTTAACCTGTGCAAAATTAGGGTGTTTTTGTGTAGCTTTTGCAGAGAACACTGAGCAAATTGGAATGTGTGTGAAAACAGGTGAAATGTGTTAAATATTTGAGAAACGTGTTTTTGTTTCGAAAACTGAATGAATGATTTTGAAAATTGGGCCAAATAAATCAGTTATAGTGTGTTCGCAATCGAGAAAACTGGTAAAACCGGTTATGACTGGTAGAGCCCGACCGATATATCGTTTTGCCGACATTATCGGCCGATATGAGCCTGTCGCCGATATATCGGTATCAGTGAATATGAAACTATTTTTTTACAGAACATATAACACAGATAAAATGCTTGAAATTGTGTAATTACTTAGTTTGTCCAGCAGAGCGCGCTCCATTGTTTGCTACTGGCGACCTGGATGAAACTCTTTAAAGCTTAAGTCTATGGAAAACCATTGAAACTTTGAACGGCCATATCTCCGTAACAAATTTGGGGGATCCCCCGAACGCGAATCGAGTGTACGTCTAGAGGCCCACTTTCGAATGAGACCACCGCCGTGTCGATAGCCCCCGGGGTTCGGGAGTTAGGGGTAGTTAAATTCACGGTCCGGGGCTGAGAATTTCAAGGATATCAATATATCGGCCTTTTTTTACTCCATAATATCGGTATCGGTCACAAAAAAAACCATATCGGTCAGGCTCTAATGACTGGCATTAGGCATACATCTGCATCAGCTTTTAATGCAGGGACCCTAAAAGCATCACCACATGTGTACAGAGGATCCATGCATATTTCATACACATGCATGACCACAAACTGCCTTAATGCAAAACATTTTCATGAAAGACAACTTTGCACTTGAATATTCAATAGTGCATATTACAGCTAGATAAAAGTCTGCTGCACTGACATTAAGAGAAAAAAATCATAATTTTATCTTCCTCCTTTTGTTTCCATTAATATTGTCAAAAAATGTCATTTGTACTTTATATGTAAAGATAATGCTTGAGATAAAAACAAATGTTTATTGGTCATTCTGACAAACCTTGATTAGTCTAGAGAAAAGTTGGGGATTTTTAACAAACCCAAACATCTCACATCAGGTCAAACTTTGTCACATAAATCATCTTTTTCAGTTGTTCAGATATCTGTCTTTAGAAAAGAGTGCGCACATGAACACTGACTTCAGCTAGACTTTCAATCCTCACTTCTGCAGTGACATAAATAGACCTTTACACTGCCTTTAACCATTGCTGTTTATGTAAATCTCACTTTTTCAGCATTTAAAGCATTTGTTGCACACACATGGTCTTTGCAAGACAAACAGGACAATGGTGGGATATTGTACATTTAAACACTTGCAATATACTTTCCTTGTGTTCAGAACAGTTGTTATTATCAACTAAAACTATTACAAATCTTTTCGGTAATCAAAATAAAATACAAATCTTAAATTAAAAAAACAAACAATTGACAATTAGAAATATTCCCTTGGCAACTAACTGTAATAAATAAGTTATACAAATTACTAAAACTTTAAATAAAATAAAATAAATAAAAGCAATCCAGAAATATAAAAAACTAATAAAAATGACAAAAGCACATAACAAAATAAACTAAAAATATAAAAAAAGCTAATTTGCAATATTAATAAATACAATAATGGTATATAAATAATACCATAATTACTAAAATAGGCTAACTCTTACACTTGTGCAGAATCAGGTACAGTCATATATCAATACATTGCCATTCTTTTTCAGTATTTAGTTTATATTTTAATTCATACAAATTCCTAAATAATGAGGAAGCAGGTCATCTAAATAAGTGTAAACAGAAAGTTTCCGAAACCTTATATACAGCACAATAAACTGGACAATATTAAAGCAAACTACGTAAGAGGGATTGAAACTGATCAAATAACAGAATAATACTGTGTTGCATTGCAGTGTACTGAATTGGGACATGTATGGGTATCATATTGTGAGATAGCAACCGATACCCAGTCCTAAAATACATATTATTTTTTATACAAAGACAATTCACAGAAATGGAATCTAGTTTATCGATGAAGAAAACACATATGATGACAATGCTATACACAGCAAACTGTTGACTGTTGTTGTTAACTCGCAACATAAATGATCAAAACAGCAAAACGTGGTGGCGAAAAAGAATGCAAGAAAGACAAAGAGAATGAATTGTTCAACTTTGTCCCAATTTAACATCAGAGACTTGGGGACGTCTTCATACTCCAGCCAATAATAGCAAGGACTGCCAAGTGGGTCACTTGAGCCATTGGAACAGACCCACACCACAAACATGCTTACAATATACTCAAGCCTAGTCAAACTGTCAAACACACACAAAAACTAACAAGCACACAAGCAATCTCACTTACAAAATACAAATGTGATTACAGATTGCAAGTTGAGGGCTTTCTTCTCTTTATTCAGCAACAAAGTCACTTCCTCTTATAGGTGACAGTCTGGTGCACATTCAACTATTTCCTCTTTCAAATAGATGCATACACATGCACGCAAACAAAAGCACACACAAGCAGCCTTATACTATCAACAAATGCCATCTGTATGCCAACGACCCTGACAGAAACAGCGATACCAATGTATGAACATCCAGCGTTATCTACAACAACCATTCTTTCAGCACACAAGCCGTCGGACAGAATCAAAACACAAGGCTCGATATAAACAAACGACCCTTCATACAGCTAAAATGGTTGTAAGACACAGTCAAATATACACAAAAGACCTATTCACTAGTGTAACTCAATACAGTTGAATGGGAGTGTAGACACTATGCTGTGTGTAAGGTGTGCATGAATGAATGGGTTAGTGTCACTCCTCCCACTGTCTGCTTCACATCTCAATGGCTGTTTGCTGCAGCAAAACTACCATTACAGACCACAGACACTTCCGAAAGACAAGCAGCCATTTAATTTCTAACCACATCTCCAGAAACAACTGAAATATAGCTAATCCACATTATGCTGCAGTGTTTATAATAGTGTAGCCCACTTGTACAAACTGTTTTGCCAGACCAAAGATTATTTAGATCAACAATAGCTTTTAATACTATTACAAATATCTAAATCGTAATACTAAATATTAGTAAAATGTGTGCTTGTATAATATAAAGGGCTGCTTGCGCATTGATTTCCACTGAAAGGATGAAGAAAGGCGCGTGATAGATTATAAAGACCAACGGCAGCATCTTTTGTCTGGCACTACAGCCGCTATCTGCACTTATGGTCCGTTTAAAAAATGCCTTTCACCATCGTTTAACACCCTATCCACTAAATAAACTGTTCCCATAATGATAAATACATTTGTCAAATATAAAGGGAGCATAGTGTTGTCGCGTGCTCGCAGTATAGATAGGTGCAATGTTGTTACGGGTTTGCATGTTAAAACCTGCTGAATTACTGGAGCAAAGGTTAATGAAGATCGTCTCCTCCAGCTGAAGTGCTCTCTTTAGTTTTATTCATACATGAAATATGGTTTGGCGAGAAAGTGAGATGTGAAACCAAAACAACCAGGGATGCTAGTGCCTTTTAGACAGTATTTATAATGCCAGCTATAACTGGGTTTGCCACACCACGCTGGATATGATAAACACGACAGATAAAGCGTGATACAAGTATTCTACAAGATACTAGCCAATACACAAACATCCACTGACACGCCGCGCAAATGCACCAAAAAGGCACCCACACTCTTCGGTTTATATGTTATTTTGTTGTCCTTTCAAATCAAGAATCGCGAGAAGCGGGTCTCGTACAAGCACCATGTGCACTGGCTATTGTAGCCAATACACAAACACCCACTGACACGCCGCGCAAATGCACCAAAAAGGCACCCACACTCTTCGATTTATATGTTATTTTGTTGTCCTTTCAAATCAAGAATCGCGAGAAGCGGGTCAGTGGAGCACGCAGGGAGATTAGCCCACATCTGACGGACCCACCTGCTTGTGTAGTATCGGTCAGATCGTAGTTGAGCCCCGGGTAGTCGCGCAGTTTTCTTCCGCTGATGTTGAGCATCCCGGAGCAGACGGCATCTTCCAGAGCGCGTTCCAGACTGCGGGCGGTGTGTAGCGGGTGCTGCTGCTGCTGCTGCTGCTGCTGCTGCATCACACCCGGGTTCCAGTGCGCGACGTTGGGATAATGCTGGCTCTGGAGAGCCACAGCAGGTCCCACAGCTCCCTGACTCGCCGCCATTTTCATGAAATTATTCTTACAATAATAATAGCCTGGTGTGCCGCGCATGCGCATGCGCAGACGGAGGTGGGGAGGGGATGGGCTACCACTGGAAAGGGGCGGGGGATTAGCTCAGCTCTGACGACAGGTATAGTGTTAAACCAAGAAAATTCATGTGTTTTGCTTTTGATTTTCTATAAGTGAACCAATATTATGTTATTTGTCATCGGGAATATTTATGTGATGCGCGAAGAATGGATAGTGGTTGAAGCACTTTCAAAAGCAGTTATAGTTTAGTCATACTTGAGGTGCTTTTTAAAAAAATCTTTGAGGTGACTGTTGAGTGAAGTGAGGTAGAAAGAAGGTTTACTGACTTTCCTTTTAGGGCGTTTCTTATCTTCTTTCGTGTGGTGCCCGGCGGGTGTTCAGCTGTGGTTGGTGTGGCACAGAAAAAGGCCATGTGCCCTGAGCTCGGAGGCGAACCCTGGCGGCTGAATGGAGAAAATAGGCTACTCGCCACTAATAATAATCCCCTTCAACAATACAAGGGTATGGAACGGTGGAATTAAACTGAAACTCTAAACAACCCAGTGATGGACGTTAAAATAGGTCTTAAAAAGTATACATACTAGGAAGTTGTAATTATAAATATTAGCTATTATATTATATTATAATATAATATAATTATTATATTATAATATAATATAATATATATTTTTTTACATACTGGTAAAAAAAATAATAATAATTAATAGCCTGAATGCACTGTAAGTCGCTTTGGATAAAAGCGTCTGCTAAATGCATAAATTATAATTATAATTATTATATTATACATACATTTGTATAGCTCTGTTTTAGCTAAAGTAGTAATTTCGACCACTCCAAAATGGCTCATAGGCTATTATTGGCACTGAGCAGGGTTCAAGTAAATGGGCGGGAAAAAAATATTTTATATGAATATGTGAAAAAAAAATCATGTCTGATAAAATATAGCCTAGGCCTACTGTATATTAAAAGCTTTTCTGAATAAATACAATTGGAAAATAATAGTGAAAAGAAAAGAGAATAACTATGCAGATCCTTTCATCATCATGGTATATAGAAAAAAGTAGCAATTCGTTACAATTAGCAGTAAATATCTAGAGCTAGTGTATAAACTATTTATAATTGTGTTTATAATAATTTGTGAGTATTGTACGAATATATAGAAAAGGTCTGTTAATGGACTTTGTAGTAAAACAGTTTTGAAATTAATAAAACGGAGGGAAAAAACTGTTGTTTTGTTTAAATGTAAACATCTGGAGGGGGGGGGGGGGAATTTGGATGAACTCTAAAAATATTTAAGAATAAAACATGTTTTGTCTGTAATTATGATAACCAAAATAACTGAGGGAAAAGTTTTAAAGAATTGAATTCCTGCCGCTAGTTGTGTTGTAAAGCACCTTGGAAAGACCTGCCTCTACTACCGGGATTAGACACAGTGCTATTTCGGGCTCTTGTCGCACACTGGTCCTCAGATTCATAGCGCTGCTGGGCGGGTCACGCTGCTAGGACTCACCGTTCACTTGATCGACACAAAGAAAGCGCCTTGAAACCGGGTTGATTGAAAAAGTTTCATAGTTCGTCTCGTCAGTGGCGTTTCTGTTTGGAAGTTATCGAGTAAATACTGTGGCGCTTTCTATTCACGCGACGCTTCTGAAACTTTTGCGTGCGTAACGACATTGGGAGACGAAATGGGGGAGAATGATGTTCAGATGGAGAGTACAGAGCAAATGCAGGAGCCTCACGCTTCAAGCTCGGACAAAATCGACTTGTCATTAGGTTAGTAATTGCGAGGCGAGGCATTCACTTAAAGTCATTGTGATTTGAATGAGTTGGCAGGATCCGTGGGTTTCGCTTCTGTGTTGACTTGTCGAGCAACAGCGGTCAGCTGTCAAACCAACGTGCTCGTGCACACACATCATTTACCTTGAGTTTAGCATGATAATAAATGACCGAAATGATCTGTGATTGTGAATGACTAAAATTAAGCAAGTTATAGTATGTCAAATAAAACCTTCATCCATCTTTACTGTAGCCACAGTATGGCTAGGAGTCAGTCAGCTATATTAATACAGACCTTCATTATTTGGTCAGCTTTTAAGTTTTTTTTTGTCGATTTATCATGCATATCTGGCGTATTTTGAGAGGGATTTTAAATAGGAAACCCTCCACTCAACAAATAAATATAAAATAAAAGCGAAGGAGCCTTAATATGCTGGATGCTGTAAATGACTACCTATTTTTCCCCTATTTAGCTCAAACAAGTAATATACACAAATATTATCTGATATGTCATTCATATCATTAATCTTCTATTTTAGAGGCCCTTTTAAAGTAAACCAGAGGTGAAACACTTTGTTCATTTTTATTTCACAGATGACATTATAAAGCTGAATAAGAAGGAACTGAAGGCGAGCC
The DNA here is from genome assembly GCF_001515645.1 of Sinocyclocheilus grahami. Taxonomy (NCBI): domain Eukaryota; kingdom Metazoa; phylum Chordata; class Actinopteri; order Cypriniformes; family Cyprinidae; genus Sinocyclocheilus; species Sinocyclocheilus grahami. The sequence continues at coordinate 898,460 of NW_015505394.1, read as the reverse complement.
GAGCTGGCAACATAGCTAAAACTAAACGTGCTGCTAACAGGAACAACGTCTTGAAGAAACTCAACCAGGTTCCACAGCAGCACAGGGGACTCAGACGAGGAGCGCAGCAGTACCAAGGCAAGCATTTGATACCTAAAGGGGTCATATGATGCGATTTGTAGTGTTACAAGCTCTTGGTGCATAAAGAAGATCTGTAAAGTTGCAAAGACTAAAGTCTCAAATCCAAAGAGATATTCTTTATAAAAGTTAAGATTCAGCCACGCCTACCTAAAACGGCTCTCACATATCTACATCACTATGTGGGAAGATTTGCATAATGCTGCCCAAATGTTCACGCAAAGAAAGAAGGCGTAACTTTTATTCTCGCTGTAGTATTGTTGTTGCGGCCGCCATGTCGTGAAGGAGCTGTATGATTCGTTGTGAAAGCGAAACTACTTTGTTTGGTCTTCCAAAAGAAGACGATATCTGCTTCGTCATGCCTGGAGCTGATCCGTGCTGGTTGCTGAGGAAATACTTCAACTTTGCGCTGTGGCTCGCCCGATCGGCTTTCACCGTGGACGAAGTGGAGTCCAGCCCAGGGTCGTCACATGTG
>NW_015505394.1:890345-897247 GCF_001515645.1 Sinocyclocheilus grahami | reverse complement strand
AGAGTAGACTACAATGCCGGCTGTTCTGACTCAAAGACTGTAAGTACGTCTTCATATTTAAAGAGTTTTTATATTTTATATATTTAAAGCGAGTTTTTTGGGCAGTGTAGAGTAGGGCTTGTTGTTTGTAATTTCTCCGATCACAAATGCAGACATGGTTTTATGTTAACACGGCACGATGCAACGCAACGCGTAAAAACACAATATAAGTCATTATAATCCATAATTATGTCCCCACTGGATGCAACGAATGCCTCGTTTATAATGCGTTTTCATGTTTTTGAATCATCGCTCCAGCCTGACAGGGCATCATCACAGTATGGTGAGGGGCGTAACATTTCTGTCACACGCTTGAGGTATTCAGCCAATCACAACACACTGGATAGCTGGCCAATCACAGCACACCTCACTTTTCAGACTGATGAGCTTTGTAAAAATCGACGCGTTTCAGAAAGGCGGGGCATAGAGGAGAAACAATAATTTACAGTATGTGGAAAATAATGTGTTTTTTAACCTTAAACCGCATAAACACATTTCATTACACCAAATACACAAAATAATGTTCTTTTTAGCAGCATCATATGACCCCTTTAAAACTGTCTTATCTCTTATGTTTATGACAGCTGACAAATTTGGACTGTTTGGACTTCTGCCTGGCCTGATCTGTTTTAAAAATGCTTTAAGTGAACTGTATAAACACTTGTAAGTTTCTCACAGAGGTTTGTCTCACAGGACCTGGCAGGGTGAGAGGTTTTAGGAGACAATGGGAATCCGGGAGGGACATGATGTCGAGAAGGGGTTCACTAAATAGAGCTGCTGCCACTGTCACGGTATAAGTCATTGTATTGTTTCTGGTCCTAAAATAAGGTTAAGTAATTTAAACCGGTGTTTTTTATTGAATACCCTGTGTTCTATGTAAATAAGGTGACTTTTCTTTCAACAATGATTTTACTGTGTATCATAGGCCGGTGAACAGTTTGATCAAACCACATTCACATCGAGGGGGACATTCAGAGGACGAGGAAGAGGTAGAGGAAGAGGAGGCAGACTGAGCAGGTTCTACTCTTTTCATTCATTCATAAAATCTGAATATGATGTTATGTTTTTTTTTACTCTAATATCAAAACAAAATATGAATAATAAAATATACTATAATAATAATACAGTATCATGCTTAATTACTAATTATGGAACAACTGATGAATATTGGGTTTTTTAATTTTATATCCAAACTTATCCTTACCACTAAAATTCAAGAATCTCAGTCTAAAGTACCTATTGTTATATAATAAAGTATTTATTATATTCTCTACAATTCAACTGTGAGCAGGACAATATGATATATTATGCCATATGTGCCAACAGGAGTGGTGAAGGTGGACACAGCAACTCATGAGAACTGGTTTTCATGGGACGTAGTCTTCCAATGTATAGCCCAATCTATTTGAAGATTCTATTTGAAGCCATAATATCTGCATAATATTTCTATGCAGCCAAGGCTGAAATGGTCAGTGTTGCTTCAAAGAGAAGCTTAGGATGATGCAGCTGCGACACACAAAGGCAGAGATATACACTACTGTTCAAAAGTTTGGAGTCAGTAGTTTTTTTTATATAGTATTAAAGTATTATTAAGAAATTAATAGTTCTGTTCAGCAAGGAGCAATTTACTTGATCAAAGTGATAGTAAATATTTATAATATTACAAAAGATTTCTATTCATTAAAGGGGTCACATGTTTTATCGTTATTTTGTGTATTTGGTGTAATGAAATGTGTTTATGCGGTTTAAGGTTCAAAAAACACATTATTGTTTCTCCTCTATGCCCCGCCTTTCTGAAACGCGTCGATTTTTACAAAGCTCATCGGTCTGAAAAGCGAGGTGTGCTGTGATTGGCCAGCTATCCAGTGCGTTGTGATTGCCCAAATACCTCAAGCGTGTGACAGAAATGTTACGCTCCTTACCATATTGTGATGCCCTGTCCGGCCAGAGCGACGAGACAAAAACATTAAAACCCATTATAAACGAGGCATTTGTTGCATCCAGTGGGGACATAATTACGGATTATAATAACTTATACTGTCTTTTTACACGTTGCGTTGCATCGCACCGTGTTAACATAAAACCATGTCTGCATTTGTGATCGGAGAAATGACAAACAACAAGCGCTACTCTACAGTGCTCAAAACTCGCGTTTGAATTATCAGTGGCAAATCCTTCAAATATAATATAAAAAACGTACTTACAGTATGTGAGTCAGAACAGCCGGCATTGTAGTCTACTCTACCAGGATCAGGAAACAGTCCTCCATAAAATGTGCTGTACACATCTGAATATTTGGGTTGAAGTGTTCTGGAACAGTAGTCGCGTTTCCATTACAGATTTGCGCAAAACTTTGGCGATATTTTCTGAATATCGATAAAAAAGTATTGCGAAATTACGGCGTTTCCATTAACCAATGTACCAAACGTAAACTTTTGCCTCTCGCGATAAGTCATGGCAACGGATTTTGGTGGGATTTTGACGGATTTTCGCTATATTTATTCAAAGGAAGATTATGCATGTATCTTTACAGAAGCAGCAAAGAGAGCCGCTTCAGAAACGTGCGTGGCGTGGCTGGAATAAACCATAGACTGTATAAAAACATAAACACAAGCATTGAGTGGCCGTAATCAGCTTCAGTGGCCGTATCAGAGCCACACTGCACCGCAGACGTGTGCAATGTAAAATGTCTAAGCATTAATAGTAGGGAAAGCCCCTTATTCTGGAGCGTGGCCACGTATGAAGTGTTTCTTGGAGGTTATAGTACATTGAAGAATGATCATATGACTTTTTACATACGCCATGTGACCTGTAAATGCGAAAAAGCCGTTTCCATTGCAGTTTTGCGAATTAATCCTTTTTCGCATTGCCTGAAAAACCACCTCATGCGAGCGTAAAAACTTTTTTGCGATATATGGCCGTTTTTGTGAAATTTACGCGTTTCCATTAGGCGTATTTTCAATTCGCAATTTCAATTTGCTCAATTTGAAGGGTAATGGAAACGCACCTAGTGTTATAAATACAACTTAACCACTGATTTCTAGTTGTGTCCTCTTTTGGAAGGCCAAACAAAGTAGTTTCAGTTTCACAACGAATATCTCTTTGGATTTGAGACTTTTGTCTTTGCAACTTTACAGATCTTCTTTATGCATCAAGAGCTTGTAACACTTCAAAGAGAAAGGAAAAATTGAAATCGCATCATATGACCCCTTTAAAGAATCCTGAAAAAATGTTTCCACAAAAATATTAAGCCGCACAACTGTTTTCAACACTTATTTTAAATTTTTTTAAACACCAAATCAGCATATTAGAATGATTTTTGAAGGATCATGTAACACTGAAGACTGGAGTAATGATGCTGAAAATTCAGTTTTGCCATCACAAGAATAAATCAATTTTTAAAATATAATAAAATAGACAACTGATATTTTAAATCATAATAATAATTGAGAATATTACTGCTTTTACTGTATTTTTGATCAAATGAATGCAGCCTTGGTGAGCATAAGAGACTTGATGATTTCAAAAACATTAAAAATCTAATATATAGGTAAAATACAACAACAATAAATGGGAAAAAAATGTATTGGGTGACATCTGGTAAACTCAATATTTTATGGGTTGTGACATAAAATATCGAATTCTTCTTAGAAGTAGCATTAAACTTTAAGAAAAAGAGCTATAAACTCAGCATAAAACAGTCTGCAGTTTAATATAATTGTTTGATTGCTGTTGTTGTTGTAGGGGTGCATTGTTAGCAAGAGGACAGAGGGGTGGAAGACCATTTGTATTAGACAGAGGGGTAAGAATGACAATCTTTATTAATAATAATAAAAACATTCACATTATACACAACTTATACACGGATTGACCTTCCTGTTAATATATTTTAGACCTACATTTCTGTCTTTGTCTTTGTTACTTCAGTTTTCCGCTACAAAAAGGACTGAGAAATTACAGAGGTATCAGACGATAAGAAGGTGAGTTTTAATTCAATGAGAATATGACAGTATATTCCAAAAAGTATTCTCAAGACGTGTAAACTAATTGTCTCTGCTCGTTTTCTCTCTCTGTGTCTGTCACACCCACATCCACACACATACTGAAGTCGAAGAACAGCACCATCTGGCTCCACGCTGACAGTTTCTCTACCAAATGCTAAATCTGCACCTGTCGCTGTGTGAGTAAATTCACCTTCTCACTTCTTTCTCATTCACTGGTTGTACATTTCTCTTTATTTATCTTTTCTTTGTCTCACTCCTTTCTCTCCATCAGGAAGACATCTAATCAGGCTAGGAGGGGTGGGGCAGTGTTAAGGGGCAGATCATCTGGAAGAGCCGGTACTTCTTCTCCTAAGGGGATTCCTCTGCAATTTAACTACAAAGCAGCCACTAACCAGGTGAGTTGAACTGTCCGGCAGAGCCTGTATACCCAGTAAAGTGGGAGAGTCAGACATTTATTGCATTTTATTGGCCTTGTATGTGTAAAGACTAATTTTTATTTAAAAAAATGCATGAATAAACTTTTAGAGCCTCTGTTTTTATTTTGTTTTGCAGACTGCCGTATACCTTAATGACCGTTTCACTGACCTGAGGTTAAGAGTGCGAGGACGGGGCCGGGGAAGAGGAAGAGGAGCTCTTGGAGGAGGTGGAAGAGGAAATATCATTGGGGGTGGACGAGGTAGAGGACAAGGAAACATTATAGGTGGTGGCAGAGGCAGAGGAAGGGGTGGGGTTGGTGTGACAAGAGGAGGAAGAGGCTTGAGAAGAGGGAGGGGAGGATCAAGAGGAGCCGATCGAACAGTAACTCTTCAGTGATTAGAATTACAACCATTCAGTTTTATGAAGTTGTAGTGTTTACTGTTAGTGATGCACTGAAATTTCCACAACCAATGATATTGGGGCGAAACAGAAGAAGAAAAAATCAGTTTCAGCATAAATAGTTTTGGAGGCCCACAATCAGTGACGTTTAACTACAACTAAAAATGGAATTGGTTTTGTAAAAAAAAAAAAATAATTATAATAATAATAATTTTGGTGCATCACTATTTGCTGTAATGATGTCATTCAACTAAATATTTGAAAGATTTCTGACAGCAGCTGTGTACAAACAAAAATTGTCTTTTTAAAAAGAAAATGTAAATTATTTGATTGTTATATGATGAAGGTTTTTACATTTTAGGTTATGGAAAAATAAAATGTGTAATGGTACCTCAGAGGGTAATGAAATGCCTCTTTGAATACAGTGTAAATACTGTTTTGCATTCTAAAACTAGAAGAGGTCATCTCAGTAATAAAAAATGTATCCAGTACTTCAAACTAAATGTAAATATGCAAAGAAGTTGTTTACATTTTATATCACCATGTCAATAAACACTAAACAATTCACTTTTTTTTTTTGTGTGAAGAATTATTTTGTGTTGTCTGTCTGGTTTGTCCATTCGTTTATTTGGACGTGCTGCTTAGTTAACCTAAAAATGCAAATTCTGTCATCATTAACTGACCTCCATGTCATTCCAAATCTCATGATTTTGTTTCTTCTGTGAAGAATTTTGGTTACCAATTACTTACATTGTATGGACAAAGTTTCTTACAGTGTCTTAGTGAGTAAATTGATGTCCAAATTTTCATTTTTGGGTGAACTATCTCTTTATGTAAAAATCAGTGAAATTTGGGTCTTTGGCTACTTGAGTGGATATTGAGAAATTTTATGACTTAAAACTGGCAATTTTTTTAAACACACATTCCAGGTGTTTCATTGTTCTTTGTGTTTCTTTTTCAGATGTTTGTTTTTTTATCTAATTAAATATTATCCAAACAATTTTTTTATTAAAAATGATAATTGTTTTCATATTGTTAGTCCCTTACATAATTTTCGTGAGAAAACGAGCTCAAACATGAGCAAGTGTTAAAGGGGTCATATGATGTTGCTAAAAAGAACATTATTTGGTGTATTTGGTGTAATGAAATGTGTTTATGCGGTTTAAGGTTCAAAAACACATTATTTTCCACATACTGTACATTATTGTTTCTCCTCTATGCCCGCCTTTCTGAAATGCGTCGATTTTTTAAAAAAAGCACATCGGTCAGAAAAGCAAGGTGTGCTGTGATTGGCCAGCTATCCAGTGCATTACTCCATTACTCCAGTTATCCAGTGCCCCTACCATACTGTGATGATGCCCTGTCAGGCCCAAGCGACGAGACAAAAACATGAAAACCCATTATAAACGAGGCATTCGTTGCATCCAGTGGGGACATAATTATGGATTATAATGACTTATACTGCCTTTTTACGCGTTGCGTTGCATCACGCCGCATAAACATAAAACCATGTCTGCATTTGTAATCGGAGAAATGACAAACAACAAGCCCTCCTCGACACTGCCCAAAAAACTCGCTTTAAATATAAAAAATATAAAAACTCTTTAAATATAAAAAACATGCTTACAGTCTTTGAGTCAGAACAGCCGGCATTGTAGTCTACTCTCCCAGCATCAGGAAGCGGTCCTCCATAAAATGTGCTGCACACATCTGAATATTTGGGTTGAAGTGTTCTGGAACAGTGTTGTAAATACAACTTAACCACTGATTTCTAGTCGTGTCCATTTTTGGAAGGAAACAAAGTAGTTTCGCTTTCACAACAAAACACAGCGTCACACACGGCGGCCTAGAGTGAGCAGAGGCTGGGGGCTAGAGTGAGCGGAGGCGGCGGGCTTGAGCACGGCGTGGCGGGCGGATTCGACGAAGGAGCGTCCGGAGGGCTTGCGGCAACCACATATGACGGCCCCGGGCTGGACTCCGCTTTGTCCACGGTGAAAGCCGATCCGGCGATCCACAGCGCAAAGTTGTTGTATTTCCTCAGCA
>NW_015505394.1:888588-889362 GCF_001515645.1 Sinocyclocheilus grahami | reverse complement strand
AGGAACCAGAAACCCGGAGAATAAAACACGAGGAACCAGAAAAATGGAGAATAAAACACGAGGAACAAGGAGGTTGGTGTTTATTCTTCATTCATCTTTAATGACTATTTGTGGTACATCCACATATCCTTTATGTAAAAATAAGATCTTAACTGTCATTAAATTGATATATATCAAGTTTTTAATACTCTAATCAACAATTATAGCATGGACAAATATGGATGTTTTTTTGCAAATGTATGTTTATTATTAGTGAAACCACCCTAAACATAGAGAATAAAGAACATAGACATGTTTCAAAGATGGTAGATATGTTTTTCAAAGAACTTGTTCATGTCTATTAAAGGGGTCATATGATGTTGCTAAAAAACACATTATTTTGTGTATTTGGTGTAATGAAATGAGGTTTAAGGTTAAAAAAAAAGACAAACAACAAGCCCTACTCTACACTGCCCAAAACTCGCGTTTGAATCATCAGTAGCAAATTCTTTAAATACTGTATAAAAAAAACTTACTTACTACTCTACCAGGATCAGGAATCGTCCTCCATAAAATGTGCTGCACACATCTGAATATTTGGGTTGAAGTGTTCTGGAACAGTGTTGTAAATACAACTTAACCACTGATTTCTAGTCGTGTCCATTTTTGGAAGGAAACAAAGTAGTTTCGCTTTCACAACAAAACACAGCGTCACACACGGCGGCCTAGAGTGAGCAGAGGCTGGGGGCTAGAGGGAGCGGAGGCGGCGGGCTTGAGCACGGCGTGGCGGGGGGG